>NW_027279424.1:0-190000 GCF_046629955.1 Centroberyx affinis | reverse complement strand
TCTGTAAAAGTTAAATAGTGTTGGTGTGTCGCTCACTGACAGCAGGTTTTGCCTATTTGGGGGGAAAAGGTTCTTCAACATCACTCATCTCCATAACTTTAAATGGCCCCAGAAGGCTTTCTTACACGAGTTACACCTTTTGTTGAATCTTTATGTTGTTTTAGTCTTGATGTGATACAACATTTGTACTCCTGAAGCCAGTGGAGGCGCTGAAAAAAAATGTGACAAAAAGATATATAAAATTGGGTGTGGGGGGGTGTCTGTACACCTGTATATGAGGAGAAAATAGTATATTTGCTTGATTGAACAAATAAATAATGACAAAATGAAAACAGATTAACTGTAGGTTATTACTTGGTTTACTTTTTTAATTGTAAGCATCACCACCCTATCCCAGAGCTTATCAAATTAACTGAAAATGTCTTTGGGCTTCAACTAGAAAACGTTTTTAACTGAACCTTTATCTCAGGCAAATCTTAACCCACAGTCCACAACAGCTAGAAATTCAGAGGGAAGAATTCATTGAACGTTACGGTTACAGTCAGTAAAGCCATCCGTTGTTTTCACTGTCACAGTTTGCTTTGAAATGCATGAGTTGTGGTTATTGTTGACAGTCAGATCCTGTTGAACTTGAAAGCATTGTGCACTAACCGTACTCAACTGTTTTTGCATGTTTCTCTTAGTTTTCAGAGACGGACCACAACCAACACAAGCGAGTATCTAGCCGGCCCAATCCTGGATTCCTGGAGCGTTTAAGCGACACTGCCGGGGGAACCGTTGTTGGTGTCGCACTGTTCTTCCTCTCATTTTACGTTCTCTTCAGCAACGAGGTAGGAAACTCTTACATGGTGCATATATAACCACAGACTTGGCTGATGTAGTGCGTGCTCACTGTTAGGGCTGGGCAATATATCGATATTATATCGATATCGTGATATGAGACTAGATATCGTCTTAGATTTTGGATATCGTAATATCGTGATATTGCATAAGTGTCTTTTCCTGGTTTTAAAGGCTGCATTACAGTAAAGTGATGTCATTTTCTGAACTTACCAGACTGTTCTAGCTGTTCTATTATTTGCCTTTACCCACTTAGTCATTATATCCACATTACTGATGATTATTTATCAAAAATCTCATTGTGTAAATATTTTGTGAAAGCACCAATAGTCATCCCTACAATATTGTCGCAATATTGATATCGAGGTATTTGGTCAAAAATATTGTGATATTTGATTTTGCCCATATCACCCAGCCCTAATTACAACTGAACATTTAGCCCACTTCGTAGAAAATACAGAGATATATATTGTGTATCGCCATTCAGCCTAAAAATACCGAGATATGATTTTTGGTCCATATCGCCCAGCCCTACTCACTGTAGCTGTCGTTCTGCTCAGGGACGGGCGCTGCAGACAGCATCTTCCCTGGATGAAGGTCTTTCTCAGGTCGTGTCCTTGCTCCCTTCCTCCGGCCTCGACCACCAGAACGACAACCACTTGGTCCACCTGTCCGCCCGGTTACGCACCTCATCGGTAGGCTCTTACAAGACTTCAGCTCTGTTGTGTCAAACCGCTCCCTATATTCATACATCCATCGTTTCTTCATTCAATCATTCTTTACGGGTATTTCCTTTGTCTGATGTTTGTCTGTGTAGCCCCTGCATGACCCCAACTACAAAGTGGTGGTGCAGGCAGTGAAGCTGAAGAGACAGGTGGAGATGTATCAGTGGGTGGAGTACCAGGAGAGCAAGTGAGTCGTTTACTATCAGGGTGGGGTCGGGTGTAAAACTTTTGGCTGACATACAGATCATTATTACATTTTTTTTTACTATTTTAATAATTTCAGGGACTACCAAGAGGATGGGGAGACCAAAACTGAGACGACGTACACATACAGTGAGTTGTTTTATCAAGACTGTGCCTTGTTAGACTTTGGTGATAATACAATACAATACAATACAATACAATACAATACAATTAATTGAAGCTGTATGTATTGGTTGGATGTGCAGTGTGAGGCAGTATAATTCCCTTTCCTTTCCTTAGATACAGAATGGAAATCAGAGTTGATCAACAGTAGGAATTTTGATAAGGAAATTGGTCACATCAACCCAAGGTACTCAAATACTTTCAGATTATTCTATTCTATTCTATTCTATTCTATTCTATTCTATATAATACATTTGCAAGTGAATTGATTGAGTTGTGCTTAGGGCTGCAACTAATGATTATTTTCATTGTCGATTACTCTATTTTTTAAATTTTTTATTAATCGATTAATCATCTAGTCTATAAAATGTCAAAAATAATGGAAAATGCCCATCACAAATTACCAGCGCACAAAGTGATTCTTAAAATTGCTTACTTGTCTGACCAGCAGCCCAAAAATCCCCAAAGTATTAATTTTATAATGATATGAAATGGAGAAAAGCAAATCTTTTACTTGATAAATTACTAAACCGATTAATCGATTTATCAAAATTATAATCAATTAATTTTCTGTTGATCGACCAATCAAATAATCAAACAATTGTTTCAGCACTAATCCATTTTGAATGATATCTTTGTACCCACTTAGCGCCATGGCGGTTGAGAGTGTGACAGTCGTGGCTCCTGAAGTCCGAGTCGGGCCTTTCCTTCTGTCTAAAGGTATTTATCCAAACAAACTGTGACAGAAACACACCACATCCCTGTTTCTTTCATACAGCCGTGTCACCCTGGTTTGTGTTAACGACAGGACTGGTGGAGCAGATTAATGACTTCCAGACACTGAGCCTGAGAGGTTTCCCTGCCTCTGACTTCGACACTTTTCTCACCATTGATGGCGACTATTTCTATCACACTCAGTACCCACGCAGACCAGAGGTGAGAGTCGCGACGGAGACACTCGCAGATACAGATTGGCCTCTGCTGTGTTTTGTATTCCGTATTGGTGAGCACAGTAAGTTCAGTTGTTATTTGTTTGCTGTTATTCGTCAGGTGGGGGATGTGCGTGTGAGCTTCTCCTTTGCTGGACTCAGTGGGGAAGGCTCTTACCCTGGCCCGCCCGAAACGGTGAGTGTCTTGGCTAATATTCTTGTTGCTCATGACAATCTGTTTTTGATCACCGACTTTAGCCAATCACTGCACTTTCAGCTAGTCCTTGCTCATATGGTATATTGTTATATATAACTGTTCACATCCATTACAGTGAATTACACAGAAATGAACAAATTGTAATTCAGTCTAAAGTTAGTCTTTTAATAATAGTAACATTTTTAGAAATACTTTAAGTAGTAGTCTCCATACTGCTTCGTCTTAAATTGTGGTCTTCCTCTTCAGTTGCTGGCAGAGGTGTGACCAAGTCAACTTTGCTGGAGTCTCAAGTCTTGAGGCACAAGTCTCAAGTCAAGTCCCAAGTCTAAATGTAGATTACCAAGTCAAGTGAGAACAAATCAAGAGTCCAGTATCAATTTAATATCTTAAAGAAAACTAAATATCTAGGACTTTTCAATGCAATATGGTTTTCAAAGGATAAAAACGAGGTAAGAGCATCATGAGTTTGATTTCTATAATCAGTTTCAACTTCAATAAATTCAGAAAACAGAATTTAAATTCAGTTAAAACAAATCTCATCACTTTCAATTAACACAAGATCTTTGGCCAAGACTTTACAAACCTTTTCAAATCATCAAAGTACAAGTCAAAGTCAAGTCCCAAGTCACCAGAACCCAAGTCAAGTCTCAAGTATTCTCTTCATGCATCAAGTCAAGTCTCGAACAATTAAAACTGTGACTCGAGTCCCCACCTATGCTTGCTGGTGAACCCATTGCTGTGTTTCAGGTCAGTGTGGTGGCCATGCAGAGGGGCGAGAACTTGATGCCCTTTAAAACCAAGTCAGGAGACACTCTGGAGATCCTCTACCTGCAGGAACTCTCTGCACAGGTTGGACACATAATTTGTTTGTCTGGGGCAAAAAGAAGTATATATTAGAATATCCATACCTATGAAAGTATTTACAGCCCTGATTTTCCAGGTGGTCCTTGGTTCTGGTAGTTGATGCAGTTATATTTTTGTCTGTAGGAGGTTTTTGAAAAGGAACACCAGTACAACACCATGAAGACATGGGGACTTCGGGCTGCAGGCTGGGCGCTCATGTTCCTTGGCATAAGTTTGACCATACGCATTATCCACACACTGGGTAAACACTCACTACTATCATACAAGGATTTCATTCATTCCTGCATCTGATTTATTAGACATTCATATTCCTCACTGTTTTGTCCCTGACAGTGGATTGGGTGCCGATTCTCAGAGAGCTTGTTTCCTTGGGGCTGAAACTCTTCGCCTTGTGTGTCTCCTGCTCTCTCTCCCTCCTCACCATTGCGGTGGGTTGGCTGTTTTACCGGCCCTTGGTGGCAGCGGCTCTGGGAGTAGTGGCTCTGCTCCCGGTGCTTATCGCCCGCTCACGTGTCCCGGCCAAGAAGCACCAGTGACGTCTGACCTCATGAGCATTCGAATGTCATCGGCTGCTCGGTGCCAGTTTGTCTCACAAGCAATTTCTAGTGTGTCACCGCCTTGCCTTGCCCATCCATCATGTGTATGACTATTGTGTCTTTCCACAATGGTTTCCATACATGACAACTTGAGTAGAACTTGAAGAGACATTCTATAGTAATGTGTTTTGTCTGTAACAGGTGCAATAATAGCAAAAATTAGTATCCAACAAAGTGTTTAAGATGGTAAATCCATTTGAACATTGAAAATATTTTTGTACAATGGGCCTAATTTATCAATCTGTTAATATACAAAATGCAATCATACTTCGGTTAGGGTTAGATTGTGCTTGTATCACCTCCTGATACAAGCACAATCTGCTTGTATCATCCTTGTGTGGAAGCTTTTTGTTGTTGCTTTTAAAAATGTAAAATGTTAGGTCGGTGGCCTTTCACATGGCCATTTCATCCCTCTGTGCTACACCTGTTTACTCACTTGACAGGCTGTTTATGAGTAACATAAGATTACTGTAGCCTAAATTGTAATTGGTAAATATAACTCACTATTCTCCTGTCCTTATGTAATATTTTCATCATGATAAATCTTAATGTCCTGTACTTACTCCATATCAGCAACACTTGCGAGAACATGGTGAGTTTACATTATAAATGTCCCAATGATCTAAAACTTGGTAATATTCAAGTAAAATTGCCCATCCCAATATGTTTAAAGGCTAAAGCTTGAATAACTTGAGGTCATATATTCCTTCAAGTAAAATTCACACAATTCCAATATCCAAGACTTTGATAGATGTCACAGTGCTTTTTCATTTTTCTTGATAAATAAGGCCCAATATTGCCAAACACCAAAGAAAAACTGGGGATCTTTGCAATTTTGTTGTATCAGTTTGTATGCATCTTATATTGAAATAAAATACTTATATGTTTTGTGTGTAACGGGAGAAGACCAACCTTACTTTTGCTTCATCTTTCTGAGAGATACAGGTTTCCTCTGCCCTCCTTAAACTGTAAACAGAATTTTCTCTTGCATCCAAGCAGGGATATTATTCACTGGGTCAAAGGTCATTCAATCCTCATGATACAAGTGATGCACATTATCTCAAGATTCTTACAAAGTAATTTATTACACAAAAACACTAAGTTTCCATTTGTGTTTTAACAAAATGAGTTTCCAGTCTTCTCATGTTGTGCATGTGATCATAATGCACAGAGGATCTCTATATGAAGCACACAAACAATTTTTGACTTCATGTGCGCAACTGTTTCTTGAAATAATTAAAGGACTATGGGTCACAGTGTATAGGTACCTCGCCCTAGTTGGCTGTGGAAACATTCCTCAGATCAGCAGGCAGGGCTTAAGCACTTACTGTAGTTGGCAGGTATGACACAATAGGTCCCCTGGCTGACCTCTTTGATTACATAGTACATGTTGATAAAGGTTTCATTATGGCAGATTTACTCATGTTAAAGTACAAAAAAAGCATTTTCATAACCTCAAAATTGAATACTGACAAAACCTGACTACTTTGCTTAAGACAGAAAAGTAAAAGCATTACACCTTTAGTAAAAACTGGGGAGAACAGTCTTTTGTGAGGGTGTGTTTGGGGGTAGGTTTGACCTAATATTCCTTTCTCTTTCCCCCCCTGCAGGAAGCAGTCCTCGTGCCTCCATTTACAGTAGGAGACATTTACTGCTCTTCTTTCCCCGCCGGGCCTGTAGTGCGGCCCTGGTAGCCATCTCAAAAACTTCCCTCACGCCATCCTTTGTTTTTGCAGAGCACTCCATGTATCCAAAGGCACTGATCCTGTTTGCCATGTCACGTCCCTCCTCTGGTTTCACAGGTTCCTACAGAAAAAGTCAAGGGATGTTTTAGGAAACATGTATTTATCACTAGAACACTATATATGTGTGTGCGCGTTTAGCAAATTTTACCTGCTTCATTTTGGCAAGCTCCCTGCGGGTGTGCTCGTCATTGCGCAGGTCCTTTTTATTTCCCACTAGAATAATGGGAACGTTAGGGCAGAAGTGTTTGACCTCTGGAGTCCACTTCTCTGGGATGTTCTCTAAACAAGGGGAGGACAGGCAATTATCAGTCACAGCAGATAGAGAGTTGCAGGGTAATTGCGTTTTATAAGATGTGGTGATCTGGACTTGATGAATGAATGTGAGCAGGAAATGTTTTATCCCAGACAGAAAAATGGCTTTTAGATGAAGCTCTTTGTATTGATTCCTCACACATTCTTCTCAGGATTAAGGCCTTAGTACATGTGTGTACTTGTGATGTACAGGGGTTAGTGGATGGAGGCACATGGTGGGATACGATCACCAGAAGAAGGGTACCTGTGCTGTGCTATGTCCAACAGACACACCTATTCACCTACTGTGTTTGGTTTTGGTTTCTTACTTAAAATTATCAGGAACTATTATTAAATCTTCAATTTACCTGTCTGTTTCTTGGATATTCTGGTAAGTTATTTTGCCAGACAACCATCTTATTGAAACAAAATATGAAAGATGTTTCCTTTGGATTCTATGAACCGTCTGTTCCACAAAACCTTAGTAGACACACAAATAAAATTGAAGTACCTTTAAAGAAAAGGTACTCCAAACCTCACATAAACAGAACTCTATGTTTGCTTACCAAGACTGTCAGGGCTGTCAATGGAGAAGCACATGAGAATGACATCAGTATCTGGATAAGAGAGCGGGCGCAGTCTGTCATAGTCCTCTTGACCTGCTGTATCCCAAAGAGCCAGCTCAACCTGCCACAAGAGTTCACAGATTATCAGTCAGCACGTGAAGCCAAACCATGTTTACAGTGCGTCTGGCCTATAAAGTCACAATGATACAGAAGCAATGAGTGCCTACACTCCGACATCCTGTTATTATTCAGTATTACTCAAGTATTGCAGTTTTGATTTGACGCATGTCAAAACCTGATTTGATTTACAATTACCTGGATTAGCTATTTCACAGAAAACGATACCTGAGATTTACCTATATTAGCCAAGACACTGAGGCGTTTTATCCTGTTTAGTCTTGGCTTCCACTGTCTACCCAACCTCAGTTTCCATAGTAATACTCAGAATATTCAGTTGCACGAAGACCATGATATTGGTGATCAGGATATGAACATTAACAATTTCACAGTTTATCCAAAGTAAGAACTGAATTTTGATATAAGCTGTTGCATGTTAAGACACTCAAAGATACTCCTCAAAAATCCTTTTGCCAGCTTAAGTCCTCAAGGTAAGTAAGCTTTTTTTTGTGACACTCAACACATCAATACATCACATAAATATTTCTACATATTTTGGCAACACTATCATCATTATTGGTGGCATGTGTGACATTCTTTGATGCTAATGATCTTTTTTTTTTTTTTTTTTTAAATATCACCTTGTTTGTGAAAGGAAGAGGGAACAGACAAAACATAATATCTGCTGTAGTGCTCACATGATGCCAAGTTAAATAAAGATCATCCTGACATTTGAGACAAAAATTAATTAAAAAATATTTCATACCTGTTTGCTATCAACCTCAATGTCAGCAACGTAGTTTTCAAAGACCGTGGGGACGTAGACCTCTGGAAACTGGTCCTTACTGAACACAATGAGTAGGCAGGTCTTCCCACAGGCTCCATCTCCCACTATGACCAGCTTTTTTCTAATCGCTGCCATAGCTACAGACATAAAGAGATATAAAATGGGACAGGTTATGACAGAAAATCAACTACAACAACGTGGAGGGCAATGTTATTGTATTCTGACATAACTAAATGTCACTACCCCAATGACCCCCCAGAGGCTAGCTAGTTTTCTGTGGCAACATAAACACTATGACTGCAGTGCTGCCTGGATGGAGCACTGCCTTCAGTTAGTCCATCCACTATAAAATCTGTACAAGTAAGACCTGTATATGAAGGCATAACAACGTTAATAGCCTAAATCTCCTTCAGACTGGGAACCTTCTTCCATGATCATACATTTCCGTTCCAGTCAGTGCCTTTCTGACCCACCCAGTAGCAAGCTTGGTTATAATGCCAAATATTTCAATTCTACGATTAATCGAGATCACCGTAACAGCATTAACAGCACTTAGCCAAAAATTAAAACGCTAAAGCAATGATAACTGCTAACAAGCTTTAGCCGAGAATGCCGAGAACATAGATTTTACCTAGGAGGTGGTTCTGTTTACAAAAGACTTAGCTAACTAACGTTAGCTATAGCGTTAGCCGGATGTAACGTTATGGCTAGTGCACTCAATTAAATTCGTTATAATATTACACAATAGTGGTGTAGGGTAAATATGTTGTATTTACAAACACTATTCACCTGAGAGCACAGCAATTTATTTGATTAGTTATTGCCCAATTAGCTTTCCTAACTAGTCAGCTAAACCCGCTTATTCCAGCAAATAGATTGAGCCAGACGACAAAACAGCTAAAGCTAGCTAGTTAGCCAGAGTTAGCTCAGCAAAACGGAAGTGAATGAGACTTTCTTGGTCCGTTAGCTAGCTAGCTAGCGTAAGCAGAATATCGGAGAAAATCTGAGTTAACTAAAATATATGATAATACTATGGGTGATAACACACAGTGACATGACACCCTTTGTTTACAGAGACAACATGCTCACCTGGTGATTAGTTTAAAAGCTTCCCAAATGATTTCCAAGTAACGTTAATGCTTTGCTGGCCTCCGTCGTTGCTCTCTTACTGCGCTACTGGCTGCTGTTGGATTTTCATGGGGAAGTGAGGGGGTGGGGGTGGGATGGGGTGGACGTGGGGAGTGGATAATAAGGCCCTACAACACTGGATTATTATTATTTATAGTAGTATTGATAACGATAACATCAGTTACAACTGCTTACTGTTAATTTTGTTCTCTCGGACGTGGTGGAAGATGTTGACTGCAGGTACCAGATGGGGTTATGGCCTGGGCAGGATGCTTACTTTCTATCCACTGGCCACAATAGCTTTTTGAATTACTTACATTTACCAGAAACCTTTATGATTTTACCATCCAGATAGGTATTTTGAATAAAAAAGAGCCACAACATGATGATTGGTAAATGATGGCTATTAAAGGGCTGATAGAGTAGACTAATTTACCATACAGGGACATTTTGTAGCAGTTGGGTGGTGAGCTCTGTCTGTCCTCTTCTCAACTTACTTTGTTGTTTGAGACTAGCGGAAAATATTATCAATATTCTATTGTAGCCAAGTGTAACAAAGGAGATATCTACAATACTTTGGACAGTCTATGATACACTGTCAATGGATTCCCAAAGTATTTACTCTATTCAAGCTACAGTGTATTTAATTACAACTTACACCATGCATTTACAAGTTACTGTATATGCATCTGTACTTTTGCTCAAAACTGATGTAATGTTTTTATAGTGTTTTTGCACAAGCTTATCTTGTTGTATGGACTTTGCTGTGCCTTGCACAATAAAGGGCATGGCAGAGATGCAGATACACTTACTCCATGGTCTCCCACTATACTTTTATCACATTCCTATCAGATTCATATACTGATTGGATTGTCCTTCCCTTTTAAGGAAATGTGTAAAAGCTGCAGAAGTTACACAGTTTGTAGGAGCAGGTTGGGTTGTGAAGGAAGATATCATTTGCAAAATAATGTATATGATTATATATCTGTGATACTTGTTTTGTTGTTGATTACTTTTTTTTTCTATTTTACTGATTGGTCATTATACATACCACATATACGGATATATATGGATATATGGATTTAAGAATAATTAGAAAATTTCAGAGATTGATGAGAGAGAGAGAGAGAGAGAACACTCTGTCCTCTGTTGTATTAATAACCGTGGCTCTTACTCTAATCCTGATAAGAGGCTTTCTCAGCGCTGCTCAGATCCACTTCATGGAAACCAACTCGGGCATGTTTCCATAGAAATACACAAAGCTGTGTATCACTGCTAATAGTAATAGTTCATGTTCATGTGTATTTTCAAGTGGCCAGTGATTAAACAGTGAAAAACTATATTTCTGAGGTTCATTTCGTAGTATCCTAGAAATATGGATGATAACATTTTGTAAACCTGGGTCTTAAAGTAGCAACATTCCTCTACCAACAGCCTTTTACTTTCATGCTGACAATTTTGTAAGAGGGTGTGTCAATGTGCCAGTTTTTTAAATGACAGATATCTTGGGAGAACATTTTTCACTTGTTCAAAGTCGTCAATGTATACGATCCTATCTTTTATCTTTTGCTATAAAAACGATTTGCCAGCCCCCCACTCTCCATGTCATTTAGTCCCAGCCTGACCTAATTCTGTCATAATGTCAGTAACTTAAGTCTTATCAGTGTAGACTCAAACGTTGTTAGTCTTAATGTTGTTATAATTTGCTTTACACATGTCCAACAAAACACAGACACATGAATAGCAGGAGACAGTCATTACATTGACACCCTGCAGGAATGTGAACTCAGCGTCCCCCAGGCACCAAACTCTGGTGAACTTTGCGCCGAACAATGAACAAGCATGGATGACGTGAAATTGTTCTAAAAAGCTCTTCTGTAACAAAAGTAGGATTTATGTGATGACCTACAGATAATGGTGCCCAGAGGTGTCAAGTGTTATATAACTTCACTGTTGGCTTAACCACAGTGCGTCAAGTTCACTGAGTTTCATGAAGATGGAGTAAACATTGCTCTGTTCAACAGTGGTTTCCAACCCGAGGTCCGACTGGGGAGTGCAGAGCGTTCGAGGAAAAGGAATTACTGAGAAACACAGAGAACTCAAGACAAAAACCCTCATTAGTTTTAATGTTATCTCTAGTAGAATAACAAAGGAAACAGCAACTACTGTTTTCACTGTCTTATTGGACTTTTATCAGTTAGGGGTGTCCTGAGGAAAAAGAATTGGGATCCACTGGTCTAACAACACACAAAAACCCACACTACTCTCTCATCCTACTGGTGGTACATGGCGGTAAAAAAAACCCCCTGAAAACTGAAGAGCATACTGTATATCTGTGTTTTGCAAATTAATTGCATTAATTTATAATAACTGAACTAGACATATAAAAACTTAAAAAAACAACATTTCAGCAGTTATGTTGGAAGGTGACAGCAGGACTGTAGTAAGACTGAGGCCATCCATGAGCAGTGAAGAAACATTGAGATTTAGATCACACAAGACTTTAGTAATAACAATATTTTGCTTCGGTGCCATTCTGTGTTGGCTGCAGTCAGAAACAACCATCCCAGATTCACAGTATACGGTCATAAGGTCTGACCCTGAGCCGTGTTCTGCCTGTGGAGCAGGTGTGCCGGGAGACCCTCATATCTGGAAAGGGTAGTCCTGCAGGTAGCGCAGCAGAGGCCTCGGCAGTGGCAGCTGGTCCGGGCAGTTAGTGTGTGTGTTGATGGTGAGGCGTGTGAGGTGCTGTAAAGAGGGGAAGGCCTGCGGTCTCTGCAAAGGCTGCATCAGCTTTAGAAGCACTCCACTGTCCTTGGCTGCGGGCTGGGCGGGGTCAGACTTCGCTTTGGGTTGAACGTTGTCCTCATCGGCCGCCTGGCCCTGCGGAGTGTGGCCTGACCCGGTGTAGTGCTGGATCAGGCTGAGGACGTCGGGGAAGGACTGCAGGTGAGGCAGGCCGGGGGAGCTGGAGTCCAGCCAAAAGCAGCCCCTGCTGTACTCTATGCGGACATTGGTAGGACCGCAGCGGGTCTTCACCGACAGGGTCAGCATGTACTGAGGGTGGCTGCTGTCGCGCACCAGGAATGTCCCTTCAGATTTTTTCAGGAGAGCGTCCCGAGCCTCGCTGGCTGAGATGGGCCCCCAGTACCAGCCTGCAGTCAGAGAGAGGCGTACTAGTTACTGATCCATGTCCAAATGTTTACATTACTGCAGTTTAGGTGAATTTAGTTACAATTCAATTAATATGGATGGTGCTATTACTGCCAGCGCTAGGTTTGATTCCTACCAGGGGCGCTGCTAGGAAATCTGGGCCCCCACCCCCATGCCTCTGACTTAGTACAGTATCACCCCACCCAACTCCATCATCCCCAGTTTGGAGGCACATGAATGTATTTCTCATTTCTCCCTCAATACCAACACTCCTGGTTATCCACTGGATAAATGTGTCCACCAAATGGAATATGTAAGGTTTATACTAGTTGGACGCAATACATACAAATAACCAGATGTCATATTTGTACAAAAAGAAGTGAAATGTAATGCCAACAGATGTAAAGCTGTTGGAGTACCTGAGGCCTGTAGATACTGGAAGGTAGTGGTGATGCAGCAGAGGTCCTCTGTAGGGTCCCAGGGTGGAGAGGAAGGGTGTGAGCAGCATGAGCCCCTTTTTTCCTTGTGATGAGACATGGTCATCGCCCGGGCAACCATCTCTGACCACAGCCCAGAGATCAGCCCAGCAACACAGGTCTGATGTTGGAGGAGCAGGTTCAGACAGAAATATACCAAATGACTTCAGCTCCACCTGACAATAACCAGTCACTCATGCTTTAACTGTTTGTTGATTCCCCCACAGAGGGCAGCAATTTCAAACAGATATCCTTGTTTGTGAATTATTAAAGGTGTTTCTCATTCGTTGACGTGCATGGTGTATTAAACAAGATGTTTGTACAACACAGATATTCTGTGGAGCCTGTTCCCCAAAAAAATAATAGGCTTTAAGATTAGGCTACTTGTCTGTTCTTTTTAAATTGTAAACATTAGCCTTGATAGTCTAGCCAACTAGGAAATTAAACCGAACAATAAAATGTTGGGTTTCTATTTAGTTGCACAATTTAATTAAGATACAGCATCGCCATTATTGCTTAAATGTAAAACCGTTTCATTGCCCGATTTGCTAAGGGCCAACAGCCACATTACCATGACATCAAAGAACATGAGTTTAAGATAGATTGTAAGATCTAATGAAAACAGTATAACAGACAGTTATGCTGCATAGACTTCATTATGAAAACAAACTCAGCAAGTATTAGGCTAATGAATAAACATAAATTACTAATTAGGTCAATAAAAGCCTAAGGCACATAGCGTTGTATGGCCTTAAAAGAACTAATTATAATTGCATTAGTCTACATTAACATTCAAAGTTTCTTTTAGTTTATTATAAAAAAATCTACATGACAAAATGAAATAGAAACAAAATTAAACAGCTTTTGAAACCATAGATTAACAAAGATTTCCATCATTCATTTGGACTATAGCTGACATAGACTCACCTTTGATCAAACAAAATCATAAGGCTTGCGACCAGTTTAAAAATAGTTCATTCCCAGAGAATAATCCATTTTTACAGTAATTAACAAAATACCACAATCTATGGCGAAAAAAAATCGAAAACATTCCTTGTAACCTAATTATGCCAAAACAGAGAAAAAACATCACTCTGTATGTCACCAGTCATTTTAAATGTAGTCTGCCAGCCTGTTAAAGGTTGGTAAAAATGTGAGATTGAGATCCAGAGACGCTGGTCTTTATTCTGTAGGCTAAACCAGGAGCACAGGGAGAAAACGCCTCTTGTCTAGCTTCAGTTTGTGACTGACGGAAGTTCTAGGAATCTATTTCCAAGAAAGGTTTTGTGTTTCACCGCCCGTAGTGACAGAGGCTGTTATTGTCCAGCAGGTTTCGTGGAGTTGCGCGCCGCTCCCACCCGGCGGCTGAGCGGCGTCAAGCCCGCCAGAGTCACAACGCAACACTTTCGGTCCGAATTTTCAAAATAAAACCTTTGACACAACGCAATACAATGACGCCTAGTATCCAATTTACAGGCATAGTAGGGATGGGAAATCATGTGCCATGGAAGGCCAATAGTCTGCAGGTTTTCATTCCGACCAAAGACAGGGGGCTTTTTTAATTGGCACCAGCATTAACCAGAGAGGAGGAACTAATCTATGAAATCACCTGCTGTAATCAAAAACCTTGGTAACGCTTTATTTTACAGCCCGCTAATTACGGTGTAACTAGTTTGTAAGTATGGGGTACTAATAAAATAACAATGCTGTAGGGACAGGGTAACAAAACTATAAGTCCGGGAATTAACGGGTAACAATTCTGTAATTATGAAAGATTTGTAAGGTAGTTATGGTGCAACTGTTTTTGTAATCACTGCATACTTAAAAAAAATAATTAGGCCTACAGGGTACAATAACGTAATTAGGGGGAACTAAACAAATGTTATCGGTGCTTGTTCCCTGTAGTTATGGAGTAAGTATTTAGAGCCTAATTTGTTTTATAAAAGGATTATGAAGGTTTTTATTTTACATTTTATAATATAAAATTGACATATTTCATCTCAACATGCTGTATAGCTATTACATTCAATAAAGCTCTTGTATGTTCAATTAAGTCTGTTACTGTGTTGAAGTTCCATATTTTTTTGTGTATGCTATATTGTGGCAGAAATGTGACCAAACAGCTGGTCTAGGGTCCTCCTGTCCTAACATCGATTACCAGACGTATGTGACTTTCCAATACTGTATTTACTCTGGGGCAACCTTGTACCCTAGAGTTACAGGAAGAAGTGGTATATTAAAAGACTCAAAGTGAAAAAACAGCCACATTTAGAATAAATATTGATTATATTGTTAGTAATAGAGGTATAGAAAATGTTAATGGCCAACATATATTTTCACTGCTTTAGGCTACAGGTTACCCATAACTGCAGGAATAAAGGTGTGTTTTGAAGAAATATGCAAAGACACTGTAACAGTAGTGTGCAAATAAATGTATTCAAATGAAATGATTCAGTTGTTCAATCCTGTTAAGTGGATAGGAAGATGACAGGAGTTCAGAAGTGGACTGCAGGTGAGAGGGCAGTCAAGCAGGGCTTTGGCTCATCTGCTTCTGTCTGGCAGGTCTGTTGGAGCAGCGTCTCTGCTGTTGCAGCCATGTTGTCAGCAGATTCCTTGTTCTTCCTCCGGAATATGCGGGATAGCCAAGAAAAGAAGCCACGCTTCTTCTTCTTTGGTGTTGTCGACAGGCTTTCGAAACTCTGAGGTCCTGTAGGTTCGACCAGCTGGACAGGTGAAAGTGTCTTTTCCAGGGTCAGACAGGACAGATCCTTGATGTCCTTTACAGTTTCAACCACAAGGCTTGGTGGAGCTTTGACCTCAACCTGGATGGCTGGAGCCATGTGCTTTTCACCAAGTTCCTCTTCCTCCAGGAGGACTGAGAGGAACTGCATCAGGTGAGAATCAGTGGTCGGTTCCCATTTGTCAAGCTGGTCCAGAGTCAGCCCATATTGTGGGGAGCAGTCAACTACAAATCTAGAGAGATGTGATGAAGCGTAGAGGAGCTCCTCACCAAATCCCTTCTTCTCCAACTCACAGTGGGATTTGAACAGTGGCTCCCACTCATCCAGGCAGCCCAGAGTGGATCCACAGGGTGAGCAGCAGTCAGCCACAAATCCAGATGTGTCACCTGTGGGAGCATAGAGGTATCTCTTTCCAACTGTCTCCAGGTGGTAGTCATCGTCAAAACCAAAGGGGGCGTGATGAAGCAGCCTCAATCTCTCAATGATTTTGAAGTCAGCAGTCATTTGAGCCTCATGGGATGGAGTCTCAGCAAGGTGGAGTAGGTTGGACTGAGCCTCGACATGCTGAGCTGGGTAGATGGATGCTCCAGCATTTCCTAATGCTGTGTCCTCGGTCATGAAAGGAGACTCTTTCTCTGTGGGAGGAAGGTCTCATTTGTCCATATCCAAGAGAAGTTTGTATGCTGATGAAGCTGTGCTGGCTATTGGTTCCCATATATTGAGGCTCTCAAATCCACAAGCAGGTTTGGAGCCGAGACCAACAGCAGACTGAGGTGAAAGGTCACAGTCGAGCTCAGCAGGACCTCCAGAGAAACTAGAGGCTTCAGCATAAAGGTATTGCTCCTTATTCAGGACTTTCGCAAACATGCAGTTGATGTTTTCATGGCGATCGTCATTAAGCGCATTGAGTTGAGCGACCATTTGCATGGATGCTGAAAGAAATGCAATGGCAACATCTTAATAATTAAATAATCTTGATCATAGTCCATATTAAGGAATTATCCAACCACACACTGTTAGACTTTGTTGCCAGTTTACTCACGTCTTTATTTTTCTTATAACATTTGCAAAAATAGGCTTAAGGAGAGAACAACGCATTTCGCTTGCTGCTTCCTCAGGTTCGCTTACGAACCTTCATTTTATGCCTTTTCGTCATAGTTTTGTTTCAACAACAAATCTAACTGTGGATTTACAATGTAAATCATACAAAGGAAGAACTGGACACAAATGTAGCCTAAATCCTTCAACACAAACAACTAGTCTATCCTGACTGTCTGTCTCTTGTTTGTCTGCTCAGCAAAATCCTCTGTACTAATCTTTTTCTCTTAAATAATAAAATTATAAATACATGTGGCTTACCAAGATGGAAATCACGCTCCATGGTTTAAAAGGCAGATATTGTTGATGTTTCTCCAAACAAATGCAACGTGAGTTTTCTGTCTCAATTTGCAGGTGAACACCGATCAGAGATGAAACTGTGAGTCTGTGTTTGTCTTCAAGTCAATCGCTCCTTTATGACTCTGACATTCTAAATTCTATGAACTCTGCTGCATTCTGTCCAGCTGCATTATGACTCATCAGATGAAGCTCAGGCCACAGTAAACTTTGATGACAGAGATGTCTCGCTTTGTATATGGTTTATACATGATTAAAAAACACATAACTGAATATTTGGAATTTGTATTAAGATACGTATTTTTTATGTGGAAAACATCTATTTAATTGCTAATTCCGATTGCACTTTCTCTGTTTTAAGTCACAAGTTAGCTCACTCTAATCTTACTACTAGCCTACCTACTACTACTATATTAGTATTACCAATTACTACTACCTACTATCACATCTGAGGGGATACTTTAGAAAAATAAAAAGAAAAGTTATTAATCTTCAATTCAGCTTTTCAGGCGTAGAATTTCTTTTTCCAGAACAACCAGTGCATCAACCCATGTAGTTAATAGAAACATGGGTAGCACTTTACAATGGCCTTTTCCCAGCGCATGAACCCATAATTAGTACCCCATAATTACAAACTAGTTACACCATAAATATCGGGTTGTAAAATAAAGCGTTACCGACTTATTTATTGTTTTTTACAGTGACAAATTTAAAGCTTTTATTTTGAAGGCAAAATAGCCTTGATTCCGGTATTATTCTGGCTATCTCTGGCTGTCTTGACGCAGCTGCTGGTCTGGCGAGCAGTAACGTATTTAATGTTGCATTCGGGTCAAATGGGAATAACCGTCGAACCGCCGTCAAACGCCATGTTTGAGGTTTTCTGTAGACTTTGGTTTCTCATGATAATTATTCTCAGCCTCTTCATACTTTAACAACACATAGCCTATCCAGTCAGTGAGTAACCTACTATTTGGTTTGTGTTTTACAGCAAACAAAATATCGCAAAGGCAACATGCATTCATTCATTGTATCTACCCACTTAATCATTCTCACTTATGTGACTTATGTGGTGCAAATCGTTCATTTTGGTCGTTTTATTTTGAAATTAAAAGCATATACCATTCCTTGTACTGAACTGCAGATATTTGTCTTGTTTTTGACATCAGAACTCACTAACTCATTGCCAAACCCACAGATCCCAAGTAGTACTGACCACCTGAAAGCTGTCGTGAACATTATTTTCAAGAAGGAAGTTCGTATCTAGTATCTTTCCCATAACATTTGAATGCAACATAATGCGCAGCTGACTGCTTCCCAGTAGAGCGCTTTCCGGGAAAACTGTCACACAGAAATTGACCTCTACTGTTGAGCCTTGATCCCATGCTGGCCTGCGTGACTATAAAGTCAAAGCTCTCCAACAGTTCAGAATGAAAAAATGATCAAGAGCACGAACACACACACACACACACACAGAGCCATGAATGCAAATGCGAGGACATAAAGAAAAAAATATTTTATTCTAGGACCATGTAAAACAACAGCCTTCAGATGAATGTAGTCAAGCCTTGATTGGGTGACTAAGAAGGCTAAGACAACTGTATAAGAGCTGTGAGTGAGCGTACATGTGGTACAGAGTGAACCATGGGCACAGCTCGGCCTATAAGTAGGCAATATAAAGGAGAATCCACCCTAAGACAGAACTTTCATAGCCATTCCCCAATGATCTTAGATAGTTCAATCAATATACTGTAGGTGAAATGATCAGTAAAAGTGAGTCGATTTGTTCCCAGAACTAAGACCAGAGAGCTAAAATCCTAATCTGCGCTAGAATCAGAGATGCCTTCTGGCTCAGCATCACTGAAAGGAAAAATGATGAGCTCTTCAGTTGATGACAGATGGGCAATACTTAGAGGCAATATAGATGGGCAATATTGCCTTCAACTTGGATAGTAATTGGCAAATGGAAAAAAATCAAGGTTAACATAATAGTCCTTATAAAAAGCAAAGTATACTGAAGATTTATTGCTTTACATAATTATATGCAAAATTGTCCATCTACCTCAAACTATTGCCGATTTATCACGTCTTCAGAATGTTTTCTTGTACATTCACACTGAAACTTGATTTTATAGTATAATTAACAGCCATGAACCAAAAAAAAATGCCAGTAAATCACCTCAGTAATTTACTCTAGTTAGTGTCAAAGCATCTACAATGTAAACTCTTATTCATTGTTGACGGAGCAGCTCCTAAAGTGTCTTTTGATGACACTCAAATCACAGATCAGAGTCTTTGGTATCACTATCACTAGCAGTGTTCATGTTCAGAAACTTAGACTAAACTTTCCAACACCACAGGAAAATATACATGACTTCTGCTTTATGGTGGATTGTTTTTTTTGTGTTTTTTTTTAAGTTCAGCATGAAATGTATGTCCTCATACATCCACAAGTAGAAGAGAAGAAGAAATGGCTAGATGCTAAGCAGTCACAGAACAAGTCAATTCATAGATACGCTGCTGGTTTGCTTGTGTATTTGTGTGTTTCTGTCTAACTTTCTTCCCCGTTCTCCCCTGCACCCTTGATGAGCCGTTTGTTGCCCCTCTTCCCTCCCGGTCCGCGCGGCTTGGCAAAGGCCTGCTTTAGGGTGTGCTCCATGGGGTGCACCTCCTCGTATAGAAAGTCTTCTGTCAGGCCATCTCCACTGTCTATCTCCATCTACACACACACACAAAATAATACATTCACACATGAACATGCACATGCACACAGATTACTACCTACTCAGTTCAATAGGATGACATTTGAACTATAAACTAGAACATTTTTGGTCAACATCTTGTTTACTGTTTAGCTCTGCAGTGACTTTACAGATTACAAGGTCTGTGTGTGTTTGATGTTTTTGTTGATCTGCACCTTTTTGGTGACCTCCAGCTGGTAGTCTCTCTCCACTTCATCCAGTAGCCTGTTCTTACAGCTGGAATATAACATCCGCTCCTTGATACTGCAGGTGTACCCAGGCATGGAATATATGAACACTAAAAGAGTCAAGCAGTCATCAGAGATTAGATTAGATAAACTCTATTATCTCACATAGCGAAATTCAATGCGGTGACACAATAGAGAGACATAAAACCACCAGAACAAGACACACAAAAGCAGATATTATAACAAATGAAGTTATCTGAAATAGGCTTCTTTTGTGCTTAACATAAGTTTATTATATCATTAACTTGAACCACATATTTGAGTTCTGAGATTAATCTCAGAAATCTGAGAATAAATTCTGACTTTGTTCTCGGAATTTCAGAATTCTGATTTTAAATGGACTAAATTCGGACTATTTTAAGTATTCTGAGATTAATCTCAGAACTCAAATACATTTTTCACGTGGCTAATGCTCTTCCGTATTAACTGTTAGTGATTTATATATTTTTTTTAAATGCTGTATGTGGGTTTATCAGATGATTGTACTTGTCCGTGTACAGAAGGCTTGCGCTTCCATGATTGATATAAAGCAGGTGACATTTGCTAATACCCTGGATTGGATACAGGGTATTGGAGGGATTGGAGGGTAAAATTCAATAGAAGATTTTTTATAGAATTAGGCAGTAATTTCTGCCATCCCAGAACCACCCTGCCTCTACAGCAGTTTACAGCACTGTACTGTACAGACTAACACCCACCGACACTAAACTTAAAACTGACACTGCACCCACACCCACACTGAGATGGTGTAGCTACTGACCCAGCGCCTCCTGCAGCTGGCCCTGGTGGGAATGTTTGAAGATGAAGAAGTGGTATCTGGGTGTGTCGGTGGGAATCCTGTAGGGAAGCTCATGGGTCTCTGTAGGGTTGGTGTGGACTAGCTCAATAGTCTCTCTCTCTACATCCAACCTCTGCAACACACACAGAAATGAGCTTTGTACTGGGCCCAGGAAATGCAGAATGTGCAGAAAATGCAGAAAAAGTGCAGTCCATATTCCTGCATTTCATGTTAGGGATTGTAAAGAAATACATTGACGCACAGTGCATCTTGATTAGACAGTGGATTAGTTTAACTAGTTAATATCAATGAAGGCAGTGCTCACCAGTTGTATATAGTTGATACGTTTCTGCTTGAGTTGCTGCAGAGCTCGTTTGGCCTCCTCTTGTAAAGGGAATGCAAGACCCTGAAGAGTCTGCGCCCTTTTGTCTAAGCCAAACTCCATCGTCACCTGCAGGGTCGACAAAACAGAGACGCCAAAATGAGGGAAAAAAATGATATACAAGTGGTTTGAGTCCAATAGATCAGTGATTCTCAACCTTTTTCATATCCTATTTCAAGGGCCCCTAATTTAGTCCGCATTAGGGCCATGGACCCCAATTTGATGAGATTTTGTCTCTCAGACCCAAATCTGAGAATATTTTTATTGTCAGATACAATTTTGTCCAGAATCCCATGACTGTCTGTATTGTAGGCAGAGAGATAACAGTGAAACTATGATAAAAATAGTCTTCTACATTCTCTAATTGGTTTAACTTCTTGTAAATTAAATAATGGTTCAGTTTAACAATTCATCAGTTTGCTGCGGACCCCCTACAACCCCCTCAAGGACCCCTGGTGGTCCCCGGACCCCACGTTGAGAACCATTTGCAATAGATGTCTAGGCACAGGACTTAACCCACCTTCGCTCGTGCTGTTGGAGTACCAATTCGTCTACGTTCATCCTGTGGACATAATAGATTACATTTGTTTTAATATCTCTCTCTCTCTCTCTCCCCAACACCCCCCCCCCACACACACACACCCAAAATCTCAATAGGAAGGGAATCAACGTACCCATACAACTTTATCCTGAATGGAAAAAAGGAGAAACACATATAGATTAATTACATCCACATCACAAAAGTGTGCAGTTGACACCACATTTAGACTCGCTGCCTCTTACCTCTGTGACTTTAATTCGTTGTAATTCCTGTTCGGCTGCTGTGAGCGGAGCAGGGGAGGAGCAGGAGGACATGTGCCGCAGGTAGCCCTGGAAGCACAGGTCGTCCTGCACACACACACACACACACACACACACACACACACACACACACACACCAAGATTATGAGAGTCATTTAAGTGTCATTTTACTGTCATACTATTGTAGAAAGATTTTACTAACCTCTACTGTGCCGAACATTTCGTCTTTGATGTGACCTCCTCCAAACTCTTTCTTCAGTGTGGCACGGGTCGCTGCGTACACCATCTTCTGCCTCACCTGGGGGGAGCAGGGGTATTATAGTTTGTGATTTTTTTAATAGTTTGTATTTTTTTTCTGTTTGGATTTTTATTTCAATTTCAGTCTAGTTTTAGTTAGTTTTCAGTGTGGATTTGGTAGTTTTAGTTTAGTTTACTTTTTAAAATTATTTTTTTTGTTTTGTTTTTGTTTTGTGTGTTTAGTTTTCCTTTTTGGTTTAAGTTCTAGTTTTGGTGTTTTTAAAAGATATAATGTTAGAAGTTCAGAACAGGTATTTTGCATATACTTGCAATAGCTATTGTGTAATATAAACAATCATAAATTCTTGCATTTTTTCTTCATGTGTTTTTCAATTAGTGTTCAGTAAAAATAACCCCAAATTCTTTGACCAAAATACATTCTCTTTCTTTCTTTCTTTCTTTCTTTCTTTCTTTCTTTCTCTCTTTTTACCCTGCACACAAACAAAAAGATGAAAACTAAAAACATTTCACTTATATTTTAATTTGGTTGGTTTTACAAGTAGATTAATACATTTAATGTGTAGTTTAAGTTCAGTTTTTGTTTTTTCACAGGGCCTCGTTTTATTTTTTATTTCAGTTTACGACAATGTTTTTTACCACCTAGTTTTCGTCTCCGTTTTAGTTTACAATAATAATCCTGGTTGGTAGTGCTTTGAATGATTGACTGAAGGTGAGACTGTGGCTGAGAAGGGCGATGAAATGTGAATTCTCAGCTCTTGAATGTGAGTGACTATACTGCTATAGTCCACATACTGGTGATTGGTCAGGTGACCAAGCAATGAAGATCCACTCGTAGCCGTGTGCATTCTGGGAGTCGAGGCGGTAGAGGATGTAGCAAGGCTCCTGAGCGATGAGCAGAGGAAGCAGGAAGTGGTCATAATCCTTGTCCCAGCTCTGAGCCGGCTCTCTGTATGAACCCAGCACCAACTCCTCTGCAGGTGAAAAACTTGCATCACTAAACTCATCTCAGGATTAAGAGCATGTCAACTGAGGACAAACATACAGTATATCAAACCCTTTTTTACCAGGCGTGGGCTATTATACAAAGAAACAAACCCATGCTTACCATTTCTGATGACAATCTTCATTATTCTGATGGTCCCTCCCCTCGCCCTGGCCAGAAACTCTTTCAGCTCAGATGTTGCTAAAGTAACCAGATATAAGGCAGACAAGTCAAAACTGAGGACGGGGGGTTGATACCAAGAGAGACAGAGTTGGGTAAGTAAGAACTTGAGACTCCACTCCAGGGAGAAAATTTGATCCACTGCCAGATAGTCACGGTATCACCTACTGTGGCACAGACAGGGGACATGTACACACAATAACTGCAGAGACTTTGTGAGTTTGAGGGGTAAAGAAGGCTATTCTTTCCCTATTTAAAAAAAAATGAATTGTAGATTGGTACCGAAAACCACATTTGAAGAATCCTCTAGACAGAGTTTATTTTATTGTACTCCCTCCTTCTCGCTCACCATGGTTACCAAACACAGTCGTCTCATAAATGATGTAAGAGCAGGTGAGAAAGGTGAGAGAGGTTTGCTTCCGCCAACCCTTCCCCCTATACTCCAATTACGCAAATGCCATAACACACACACATATTGCTCTTAAACTATCAATAAAAACCTATAGGTGCTAAATACATATATATAATAACACTGAAGACAGACATTTTAACTGTGAATCAATTAACACTGTTACAATTCAATCGATGTGTTGCCTTTACAGTCTACAGTTAATTACACTAAATCTCACAGCAGTTATATCAAGTCAGTGATGTTCCACCAAATAGTCAAGTGATGACCTCAGGATGAAACATCAGAGAATTATCAACAACATTGTGAGGATGTATTACTCACAGTGGCACAGCTAAAAAAAAAAAGAAAAAAAAAAGCTACCAAATTTTTTAGACAACTAAACTAAAATACCAAGAACACCTGCTTTTCCATGCCATAAGAAAAGTTTCCCAGATTCCTTAAAAGCAATTTACCATGTATTCCAGTTTGGTGGGACATCTTTTGGCAGTCAGTTTCACCGCTTCAAAATCCTCTCATGCAAGAAGGACCGTCCAGATCTGCGTGTCCTCGGTCTTATTGCCCAGCAGGTAGGTTACCTCTCCACTGACGGCAGACAGATGGACCCACGCGCGCCAGTGACATAAACGCCTCAAGGGTGAGTTGGGAGATTCCTAACACTTGAAATGCGATCTGCGGAACTGTGGCTGATGAGTAATAACGTGCCTGTCAGTGGATATGCCACCCTAACCACTGATCTAAAATTCTTTGCGTATCAGTGACCACAACCTTAAAGGTCTTGGTGGGGGAGCCTCCCCAAAGTCACACTTGGGACACACGGTGCCAAGGGACAAAATGGACTTTGGAGAAATCCACCGCTCATGCCACTGACAGTGTTTTTTTAGATGCTGCCAGTGTGCCACCTGTAAAGATATTTTATCACTCATTCACATAGTGTGCCTTATCAGCTCACGCAGACACAACTGCATGATCTCAAATTCCAGCCACCTGGTCACAGAAATGTGATACCCAGCCAGAATCTGACCGCTACATTTCAGCGTCACTTCTTGGATCAGAATGGGGGATTTAAAGTATTTGTGGTTAGTACGGATGTGCGTTTTGACTCACAGATCATATCTACAAGGTTACCTTTAAATTTTAATGTAAAAGCCAAAACAAGGTACCTGTTATGACAGAATGAAGCTTTAGTGTATTATATATGGAGGGATAGTAAAGAAGGGACACTATCAAAAGTTGAGGATGAGAGGTTTCTTAAGGCAAGATGCAAAACCATTTTGTTCAAAAAGTGCAAAAAAGTGTAAGGTGCAGTGCAGCAAACGTTTTTGTCTAGTGACAATCTTCTGTGCACACACTGAAATAATTAGTACAAATACATCCATCACTATGGGTGGATGGGTGGGGTGGGGGGGGGGAAGCAAAAATGGGAAAGGGAGTTGAAAGGAATCTGAGTGACAAATGCACACGCTATCACAACAACTTATTCTTAACTCTTTCCTTACACACCCACACACCCTTTCTCTAACACACATGCCCACCGTGCACGCACACACACACACACACACACAGAGGTGGGTGAGAGAAAGATAAGTGTGTACCTGTGAGGTTACCTGTGATGGGATCATCCATTATTCACTCAGTGGTGAGTACACAACCCAAGCATCTATACATTATTCAACAGAGGCCCCCCCTCTACTACAAAAAGACACACTTTATGTGCACAAACAGAAATAAAACACAACCATCCATCCGCCGCTGCATCACATCGATAAAACGCGCCTGTTTCTCTCACTGTCTCACATGCAAACAGTGACAGGTCTACAGACTGACTGAACGTCCCTTCACATCTAGTAAGTGAAACCATGTAAGTGTAGTGTCATTGTTGTGAGAACCACCAATACCTTAATCCCATAATGATCTAACAAAGAACAATATATAAAGACTTGGGAATAATCACTGTTGAAGTTTCTAATTATTTACTTACAAAGAGCATCTTGAGGCATTTTATCAACATCAACCCTGAAACCTGTTTATGTTTCTGAATTTAAAAAAAAACAGTGAAAAACCTTCAAGTCAAAATGTATCTTTCGTATTTACTTGTGCCCCTCTTGTTGGTGTAAACAAGATCTATTTGATGGATTTATAAAAGGAATGATGGCAAAAGTAAAAACAGGAGCTCTTATTTCCATCTAAAATACAATTTAATACTTAAAATATTTAAACAGTAAAAACATCAACAGTGAATAGTTAAATTATACATGAAATATCAAAATGAAGTGTAAACACATTAACCAAATGTACTTAATGCGTAATGTTGCATACACTGTTTCATACATAAAAAATGTTTCTATACTATTTTATAAAGTATATTAACAAAGGTACTTGGGATTTCTCTGAATCATACGCTCCACCGAGCCTTTCAAACATTTAAAAATAGGTAAATGTTTTTAAAAAAATGCTTGTGTTTCTGGTCTTAGTTGTGTTTCTTCTTCTCTGACAAATTATTGCCAAAAAGACCATTCCACACCTTAAAGGTATCACACATGAGTGGATCCATATTCTTCTGAGCATGATGGTGATGTGACTTAACGTCGGCTACTCCCCTTTATAAGTCATCAACACATGGGAGCCAAAATGTCTGTTGAGAGAAAAGGATAAGAAAGCATGAGCGAGTGCTCCATTCATTTGTGTTTGTAGGTGAGCGTGGTAGGGTTTCTCCAGCAGAGGTTACGCAAGAGAGTCATGTTGTGTGTCAGAGCTTCTCACCATGTTGGTACAGGCACTAGCGAACGTCATGTATCTGGGGTTGAACTGCAGGGTGTTGATGGGTCCTGAGTGTTTCCCGTCCAGCACGGCGACCTTCATCCCGCTCTCTGTGCTCCACACATGGACTCTGCCGTCCTCCGAGCCTACATGGCGTCACACAGCATAACAGATACAGGAAGAGAGACAATTATACCTTAACCATTTTCTGTGAATACGCTATAATTCATCTGTAAGCAGAAGAGATGTTGATATTGGTGGTAGAACTATTGCACTGTGTTTGGGCTTACCAATCATGACAAACTGCGAGTCTGGAGTGAAACAGGCCTCAAGGGAAATGCCTTTACTGTTGTTGTAGCCCTTAAAGCAGCAAAGATAGGGAACATCTTAGATGGAGCAACTTAAAATCAGTATTTATTGGACTAATATGCAGATAGATGTCCTTCATTATGATCTTGGCAAGGTAATCATGTAATATCTGTAGGTCTCTTACAGAAAAGGTGTGCAGCACAGATCCATTGAAAGCGTTTAGAAGGCGAATTGCACCTCCATTGGTAGAGATGAGAATCTGTTTCCCATCTTTACTGAATTTGAGTCCAGTCCAGTCACAGAAACGGTTAAACTTTGTTTCAAAGGAGGCAAATGGACCCTTTTTACAGAAGAGGACAATAGATTAGAAATATACCAGAGAAAACAAAAAAGCAACTTTTAGTTTCATTCACTGAACTGAAATTACAACAGAAAGTCAATATAGCTTCAACACCTATTCATGCATATGTGCACACACACATGTACAAACAGTAACATACTGATTTAGCATTTTACCTTGTCAAAAGCACGAAGGTCGTATAATTTAATTGCCTGTGATTCCACCCCAGCAGCAAATATCAGCCCCTCAGGATCAAAGGAACACACAGGTTTCCCCAATGGATTGGTCAGACCCTGAAAACACACACACACACAGAAATAAAGAGAAAGATGGAGAAGACGTAAGAAACAGAAAGTTATTAAAATTGATGGTGTTATCCAATACTATCCACTAGTGTATTTTCCACCTGGCTCCTTAATTAAGTAAACTGGTGTTCATGTTACACTTTGTTCATATTTCTGTCTCTTCTGATATCCACGTTACCCACTGGCCACATTGTGCTTCATGTTGAGGCTAAAATAAAGTCATTTGAATTTTCCCTTTATTTTAGCAGCTTGCATTTAGTCATGGTCTTCATTTGTGTGTTAATACAATATTTTGTTCTGGCTATTGGTCCAGGGTCATATCTGAGAATGCAGCCACCTCTTAGATCCACAGTAGTGGTTCCCAAAGCAGGTGTGGGGACACCCAGTGGTCAAAGGACAAACTCTGATCAAATGGGGGTTATGGATGACGTGAAATAATTTTTCTAAAGCAATAATGCCTGTGACTAAATTTTGCTGCCTGCTCATTACACTTTTATACATTTGAGTAACTGACTAGAAAGAGCGGTGAAAGAGTCATTTTCCAGCCTGTTGACAGTAGCGATGGGACAATATATTGCAATTCAATATATCGCAATACAAAAATGTGACAATACATATTGTGGGGCAGAAAAAATATTCATGATATTAGCTACATTTTATTCTACTGTAGTAATCACAAATGAGACGGCTTGCCCATCACAATGTCATAAGCTCTCCACTGAAATTATATTATTTGTACTTTGTAATGACATTTTCAAATTGTTATTTACATTCTAGGAAGCCAATGCCATTTGTGGCTCAGAAATAAACATAATTCTTCACAGTCAAACTTTGTTGTCACTGAACTTTTACTTATTACATTGTATCAAGGTTGTATCGAATCATGAATCCCATGTTGTGTATGGAATCATATCGTGAGAAAAGCATTTCGTCCCATCCCTAGTTGACAGAATACTCACTTGACAGTTTGGAGAGCGCAGATCCCAGATCCTGATGGTCTTATCCAACGAGCCTGAGATAAATGTATCATCCACCGGTGACATGGAAAGGGCAACAACCCTAACAAAACCCATACAGCACAAAATTAACTAAAGTGTATGAACAACCTTTTGAAATAAGACAAACAGTAAACATCTTGTCCCCCACCAGTGATGTAGTTCCACCCTTGGGTCAGTCAGTGATTGCTGAGTGTATTTGAAATATGACTGAAATTGTATAAGCATTTTTGTATGGGACAATGAAAGGACAGATTGACCATATATTTCTGTTGCCTACTCTCCTCAGAATTAGGCTTACAAGTTATATCTTGAAACGTAGTAACTGTAATTGTCCTGTTTTTACTCAATACAGTACAAAATATAAGAACTACAATACACAATAAATACAATCCGTACATTACACAATATACACTACAATACAATTTATCATACAATATACATTATAACATACAACCCCAGCAGCGTGAGTGTTATGAATAATATAAATGCTAAATGATAAGTGATATATGGTATTGCACAGTAGGTAAGTGGTAATATTATATAGTCAACACTGAGGCACAGTGGTAGTGCAGTGATGAGTGCAATAACAGTACAACAGTCCAACAACTGTACAATAACTACAGTGTATTGTAGCGTGTGTAGACTATTATGTTACCTATGATAACTTTAACTGTATTGCTTTACCACTGAGTCCCCATTCATTGTCCCCCACATTGTATGATAACTTTAACTGTATGACCTGCTTTACCACTGAGTCCCCATTCATTGTCAATGTCGCCCCCTGGCGGCACAAAGTCAACACTACAGTATGACTAACTAACAAACTAACGGACGGAGACCGATCCATAGTCCCCCCTTTGATGGCAGACAGCAAGACAGGAAAAGACGAGACGAAATAAGATCACACACTGAATCTCCACAGAAAGGTGTTGGTTTTCTGTAAATACACACATTTCACAGCACATTTTTATCCTGCCGTTGGATTCAGGCTGGTCAAAGTAATTGCCTGTACTCACCTTGCAGTGTGACCTGGGAAATAGCGGATGTACTTGTTGTCAGTGAGTGACAGGTATCGGATGGTATCTGTGAGACACAAAAAGGATTTTTTTACAGGCAAATGTAGGCCTAATAGAACACACATAAACTAAATCTTTTTTGAAACTTCTTATAGTTTGTTGATTACTTTCTACCAACAGCTCACTGTCCATTGAGTTCCTACCATCTAGTTTGTTGGAGCTGTAGATTGCTGTATTTGCATTTCCATGTGTGTAGCGGATGAGGTCCACTCCATACTTCTTACTGTACAGAGTCTGTTTAGGTCTGAGGAAGCAGAGGACAGAAAATCAATCCCAATCACCAATAACCCAATCAATCATTTGAAAAACTAGGAGCAAAGGGAGAAATGCTGCAATGTCATATTCCAGTAAGCCAGACTGAACTGAACAAAAGCATTCAGGTAGACCTACATTCATCTCTAGATATTTAAACAGTGTGGATATGGAAAGGAAATAAATGTGCAGTATATTAGTTCCATATATTTTGGGCCTGTTTACACAAAAGTGTATTCCAATTTGAATTTGAATCAGCAAGTTCAAACATATTTTGAAAGCAATTACGTATAAAATCATAAATTATTCAGCTTACTTTCCCTCACGGATGTCATATAACACAATGGAGTCGTCGTCGCTGCTTGATATCGCACTTTCGCCACTCGGGCTGTAATCCACACAGTTGACTTTATGGGAGTTTTCTCGATAGGTCCTGGCCACCCTAAAACTTCGCAATACACTGTCTGTGATTTTCATGTCTGCAGTGGCATTCGTTTCTAAAAAATCAGTCGACGGTGTAAAACTAAACGGTGGGCATCCTCATCATCTCACTCTTCTTCGTTTAGGGATTTCATCTCACTCTCATGCACAAGTCTGCTTTCGAGCCAACGAGTCCTTGTTGTTGTCTATCTACCTGAACAGTGCATTGTCATTTTAGGTCCTTGACGTGAAATATTAATGTTTACATTTTAAGAAAAAGCACAAAACCCAAATCCATGCTAGCGTGTTATTTACAGCACTAAACATAGCATCTTACCCAGTGGAAGCGCAACGTTACACTCGGTTTGTTTCTCATCATCCACCAAGTGGGCGGTGTTTTAGCAATACAATAAGCATTCAATGGCTCGAGTCATACTCCGGGCGGACCCCGGAAGGGAAACATGCAGACAGAAAAAGGAAATGACGACAAGTTAGCGGAAGTATACAATATTGCAGAAGCTGAAACTCTCAGTTGATGTCTGAGGGCAACACAACATCCCACAATGAACAGGTGTAGAAGAATTACCGACGTCTGTACGAAGGACTGGAGCTACGTGCTGAACACCGTGTTTTCTCGTGGTAAAACACGGACAAATGGCCTCCTGCCCACCGAATCAGCCCCGTTCCTCTCGAGGACTCATGCCACTGCTGCCAAACATGTGCCAAGCTCCGACTCCGGGAAGAAACCCCGTCTGAGAGCGATTGACCTTGCACGGAAGATAGAGCAGGAGAAGACGAAGGCAAAAGCCCCCGCAGAGCCCCCGGTGTCCGCCCAGGACAAGAGGGTGACGGAGCTGAAACAGTTCACTCTGCAGTTACAGAAAGTTCATCCCAATGTTTTGGCCAAGCACCTTCACAGAAGTATGCTGTTCCAGGACAAGGATGTGGTTGTCATCAACAAACCCTATGGGGTTCCCGTCCAAGGTAAATTAATAGGGAGTGTGTGTGTGTGTGTGTGTGTGTGTGTGTGTGTGTGTGTGTGTGTGTGTGTGTGTGTCTGTCATTTGGCTGTGGTGTTTTCAAACTGAAGACATGAGCTGTTAACTTTTGTTGTTGTTGTTCCTCAGATGGCTTAGGGGTCACATCCATCTCCTCGGTGCTGCCGGTCCTCAGTAAAATGATGAACGGTATGAAAAGCGGATCTGGATCTCCACTATTCCCCTGTCTTGGGCTGGAAAAGGAGGTGACAGGAACTCTTCTGTTGGCAAAGAGTGAATTAGTGGCAGACCACATACTAAACCTTCACAGAAATAATCAAGTGCAGAGAAAATATTGGTAAGGTATATGGATACAGAGTAAGGATTATGCTTGTGGAGTCCCATATCAGACCATAATCCCACCAAATGTCATGCACCCATTCACATTTTGGCTCCTCTTCTTCCCCAGGGTCGTCACTGTAGGTGTTCCTGTGCCATCTGAAGGAGTGATTGACATTCCTGTCATAGAGAAAGAGGTCACAGGCCCTCAGCCGCACTTCAAGGTTTCTCATCTTATGTGGCTTACAAAACTGTGCATCATGGTACCAGTCGTACATAGGTGTGCACTTTTTTGACTTCTTCCAACTCCCTCCCCCTCCCCAGATGGCCCTCAGTCCTTCTTACAGAATGAATGAAACAGGAGATGGTATAACCAAAGTTCGAGGCCATCGGCAAGCGCATGGTGCAGTGACCAAATACCGAGTCCTGGACAGCAGCAGTGGCTGCAGCCTTGTGGAGCTCCAGCCTTTTACTGGTAAGAAGACTGTACTATTTTGGGAATATTGCCATACACAATGGTCTGATCCCCGTTTGGTAAATTTCTTTCTGGGAACACGGTCACACTCATTAATTTTGCTGCGTACTTTCCTCTGTTCCCAGGAGTGAAGCACCAGATGAGGGTCCACATGGCATTTGCTCTGGCGTGCCCCATTCTTGGCGACCACAAATACTCCCACTGGGCCAAACTGGCACCCCAGGTAAAGCATGTTTATGACATTGGACCCGGTTACTTCCAATAAAACCAGAAGCCTTTCCTATTAGTAGATCATGAAGATGGAAAAACCAAGGCACTCTTCCTCCATCATAAAAATTAAATGCTTTCATTAGGGTGGCATACCAACAAGGAAATCTAGAAACAGTTTTTGTGTTTTACTTCTTTTTAACTCGGGCAGCACTCCGGACATTGTGTCTTGCAGTTGCTTGGGTGTTCTCTTGAACCAAAAAGTTCAGTCAAAACTAATGATAGTCTTGTATTTTGTCTGCATGTTAAACTCAGATACATACACATCTGATTAATATATTTTAAGTATGACCTCAAACCCCAGAATGGCTTGCAAAACTGGTAAATCTTTCCCAGGTTCATGAATGTTTTTATGTGTTTTCTTTCAAATTTAATCCATCTCTCACAATATCTGGGGGGAATTCTGGACCATAATTGTTCCAAACCTGGATTTAATTCATATTTGAATAAATTAGGTGCATTTACATCAAGCCAAAGATGAAAAACTCATTTATTCATTTCTCTCAGGCATTGAGAGAGACTGATTAACTATTAGACAGAATGTTTTTTCCAGTTATAGATTTTACCAGAAACTGGACGGGGAGTTTGTGTTCATTTTCTGAATGAGAAACTTTCATTTTTGTGGCATTATTGCATTACTTTTTATCTGGAAATTGCAATACAGTCACATAATTTTTCATTTGAAATAAGACAAAACAGCAGCTTAGTGGGGGGATTCACAACCTTTCCCTTGCCAACATACATGCAATAGCATTACCTACAGAATACTGACACTATTAAAGCCAATTAGAGATTGTTGCACAAGCTGTTTACTGTCAAGATGAATGTTTGACCAGTTTTATTTCAAGTATAAAGATCTATCAGACTATTATAGGAGATGCTGTTATTTCAGACAAGCTGTTTATTGGAAATTTTATGGTAATTATATCTATACTGGCTGATTGTTTTACAGCTAAATGGTTTCTGGTTTAACAATCTTGAGACAAGTGGAACACTTGGGTAATAATAATGTTTGAAATATAAAAATCACTAATTGGCACATTCTATTCCGCAGAAATTACCGGAACGAGTGCTGGGAAGGCTGGGACTGGAACAGAGCAAGATACGTCATCTTCCTCTTCACTTGCACGCCCGCCAGCTGATACTGCCGCGAAATAACAGTCAACCAGACATCAGCGTGTCCTGCCCCCTGCCGAAATACTTCACCAAAACACTGAGTCGACTGCAATTAGCTCTTTCTGATGAAACTGAGCCTGAATAACAACCACCTTGCTCGTTTTTGCAAATGGATATGTTCAATTCTTCGTATCCTCATTAAGACACACGATGGGCATCATTTCTGAAGCATTTCAGATTGCTACCTGGAGAGAATGAATCCATTTTAATAAAATGGGTCAATTAAATCATATCAAGCTGGGGTCAACAGATGCCGGGAATGGAAGATCCTGGCAAATGCAGCAAGCTCTGTGTAGAAAGTTGGGTTGTGTGAATGTAAAATGTTGTACAACATAACAGAAATTAAATTAATGGAACTGTCTTGCAACTGTATAGTTAGATTCCAGAAAAGTTTTGTTCACTATTGTTCATTACATGCAACTGTGGTCAAGATATTTTATTTAAGTTATAGCAAATGTGTGTTATTTCATGGTAGGCACCACTAGGCATGGATGCTGTTGATGTCGACTGGAGATATTTTTTAAAAAGGCCCACCTAATCCTGATCTCAAATGTAAACAGAAGATTTCCCCAGAAAACACATGGAGCTGGAGACCTTTCATTTTTGAATTGCTCGACATAACTCTTGATACAAGGATCGATAATGTGTTGGCTAAGCATTTGTTTATAATGTTTAGTTGCAAAGATTTTTCCATCTGTATTTCCCGTTTAATAACCCATGAATACAGTAATCGGTTTACAAAAATCATTGATGGGTGTTTCAGTCACTAGATTTGACCTGAGAGAAAAATGTTTCCCCATCTCCTGAACAGCTATAGCACTTGACCTTGTGAATATTTGAGGTTCAGCTTAATTTCACACATACTCAAAGATTCACAAGCATAAATTATGTCATTTTTGAAAACACAGGCACAAGTTCTTCAGCTTTTAACATCATTATAATATCAATACATAGAGGATCAAAAATGCAGTATACAAAAAAACGTGAGCAGAGGTCCCGTAATTGTCCATTAAGGTGTAATGAATTATTGTGGGACCTTAGAGAAGTAAGACAAGGTTACATGGTCTGTGAGGTTAAGAAGTGAAAGGTTAAATATCCTTGTATATGATATTGATAAGACTGACTTTAACAGGATAATTAACCACCTCTGCTCAACTTGGAGCAGCAGCCTTAGAGTTCAATCATGACCCGACTGTAGTCAGATCAAAGCCTCTCTCTCACTCGCTAGTTCAAAGGTTATGGAAGCGATGGCTTACAAATGTGATCAAGAGAAAGAACAGTTCGCTCCATCAGCCTTGGGCACGAAAGAGACAATGTCGGTAGATTAACAGAATAAACTTTGAAATTGAAAATGGCAAATTCCTTCCGTGAAACACTCCTCTTAGAGAAACTTATGATTGCTTAAGAAGCTACTCAATTTGCTTTGAGATGGCCATTGAGGTTTACAGAGTGAGGGGGGGATACTGCATAGTCAATCAGTGCAGGAGGACGAGCTCCAGTGAGCAGGTCCATCCTCACCTCAGTTTATGTTCTCAGTGCCAATGATCTCCTGGATCTCTCGGACCACGATGATGCGTGCCAGCATGTGCTCCACTTGCTGAGTTGTGATGGGCTGAGTCGAGTACCATATTGGGCTGTTGGGTGCCACAACAGGCTCTGGAGTCAGGTAGTAGGCGTCATTACGTCCCTTGGCGCTTTGAGGACTGAGATGGGGGGGGGGAAAGGAGTTTAGATTTCTAGTGAACATAATGGAGAAAGATCCAATTTACAAGATTTGTGTGATTAAACATTTAACACCACTCACCATTTGAAGAGATAAAAGTCGTACAGTTTGATGGGACAACGAAGTGGGTTCTCAGGATCCTCGGTCTGCTCTTCATACATGTCATCAGTCACTGAAACAAGCCACACAATGGTCAGCAACAGCAATGTTGGGTGTCAAGAGTTGTGATGCATAGCAATATTTCAACACCAAGTCAACTGTATTGAGCACCTTTTTGCCCGACATTGTGTGGGCCATGTCCTTTAAGAAAGCGGATACTGGTGGTTTTGTCCTTGGGATTGGAGGGGTTCTTCTTAGTGTGTCTTAGCACCTTAGAGAAGGCTACTTTCATGTGCTGTTCAGCTGTTGTCAGACGGAAATACCTGTAACGAACAAATTATTACCACACTCATTTACACATAAACTACATATGTGTGGCATAAGCACAACAGAAGAGAGCACATTCAAGTTCAGTTTTGAGAACTGGCAACTCACTTAGTGTTGAAAAACATTAGGGTTGTGAGCAATGTGGCTGGGGAATGCGCCCCAAGCTGTTTACACTCCCACAGCATCTCTTCTGTCACATGACTTGGAATGAAGTAACCTACGGAGAAGGCAGCCAATAAGTGATTCATATCATAACATAAAAAAAGAAAAGAAAGCTTTTGTTAATTTTGATTCTCTCTTACCTAAAGGATGGATACTAGGTTTCCAACCATCCAAGATTTTGTGTAAACACTGAGAGAAACGCGTGTAGTAGGGATCGGAGAAAACATCATCCACTCGCCCATTTTCAGACAGATACTAAAAAGAAACATTTGGGTTAAAACTACAGTAGCTTTGGTTAGGATTTTGGCATGGTCGTGCTTCAGTATATTGGAGTCAGTGGGGATACAAACCTTTTGTATACACAAAAAGACATAATATAGGACATCCGGCGCAAACTCTTCTTGCTCCGGTCCTCGTGCCTCCTGCGTCATCAGGGCCAAACCCACGTTTAGCTCTGCTACAGCACTAGACACCAAGTCTTCCTGAAAACGCAGAGGCTGACGACCTGGACACAGAACCACAGACAGGAGTAGAGTCAAAGTTATTGTTTGCTTAAATGGGAAAGGGGCAGTCTATCATATGTGTGCAATTTGTCTTTTTTTTTTTGAAGCAGAGCAGGCTACAGACATAGAAGGATCACACTACATAAAATACTACAGCTGGGAGTCAAACCCTGGTCCGTATGAGGGATTTTATACATGGGCCTGAGGTTATCTGTCCCCTGGAATTCGTTTTTGTGTTATTTTGTGTGATGAGTTATTGCTAAAAATGGTATTGCTAAAAGCACGCACACCGGGCAAAAACAAATTGAAATACTACTATTTTTAACATTTTAAAAGTATGTAAATTGGGAAAGTGAATTTATAAACTTCAAACATTTGTAAATCTGTCAATGGACAACACAGGCCATAGTGGAAGTCCTCCACTTTTGGGCAACAATGGTTAAGAGCAGCGGATTGCATTTCTAAACTCTAAACAGCTTGGCCGTCTCAACAGTACAGAACAGACAGGATTAATTTCTGTGCTGTTTTAAAGGTAGCTAGCATTATTATTGGCTGGTAGTTTAATGTTAACATTAAAATCCTGGTTTTATAGAAGACAACAAATTATGACCCATAGTGGCTTCTCCAGCAGTAGCTTCCATCTAATTTTTAAAATTTATTTTAGTCTCCTCCCAAGTCCCCCGCTGTTTCCTAGACTGAAAAAGATTATGACCAATTTCCAATGGGACAAAAACATCCAAGACCAAGACTTGCCAAGACTTGCCTAACCATATGAGAGTGGAGGGCTCTGTGTACCTAATTTCTGCTGGTATTACTGGGAAGCTCAAATAACAGCAGCAATGCTTTGGTTTTTACACAAAATTGAAATTCCTTGGGTGAAGATAGAAAGCAGTACAACCGTCCCTTGCCTCTGAATCCGTACTTATATTCTGCCTCCTTGAAGAAATTGTTGAAAAATACACATAATCCCAAATGTGAGGAATATCATTTAGGTATAGTTACAAAATTTAAATATTATTGGTCATTGATTCCCCCCCTCCCCCTTTTTATTTTTGTTGAATCATTGCTTTTTTTTGTGCTTTTTCCTCCTTTTCTTCATGTGTATATTATTACTGTGTTGCTTGGCTTTGACAATTTGAAGTAAATGCCAAAATTTGTATGCAAGGTAAGAAAAAAAAGAGATAAGTGGTGCATGATTGAAATATAGAAAATTTAACAACCAATATTTTGCCCAGGTTGTGTGTTAAAACGATTGCGGGTTGACTCACGTCCAATAGGTGCAAGTTTTGTCTGCTCCTGCTTGCTCAGCTCTGCGTTTTTTCGCAGGACCCAAAGGCGCCAGACTTCCAGGCCCTCCTCCGGCTTTAGACAGACGGGAACCAGAAGCTCTGAAGGGGGCTCGGCATGAGCCTCTGTCTCTACTTCAGCCTGCACAAGACAAAGATAAATGACAGTCAAAATGAATGCCTTCTGAGAATTAGGGTGGCAAGATTTGGATGAAACATATCTTAATAAATCACATCATGATTATTTTGCCAGATATTGTAGTAGTAATAAGACTTGGGGTTTTTTTCAAGCCCAATTGTTGTGTCCAAGAGGGAAAAAGAAAAAACCCAAACAAAACAGAAACCAGGGAACTGAAATACTAATAGTTTCAGACCAAAGAGAAAAATGTAACAAAGACATAACTACTGTATGTTACAAGAGCAAAATTGTGAGGTTTGAAACACTTTCAGTAGCTTTACATTTGTAGATTTTAGGAAAGTTTCCCATTGGACCTCTCACCAATGACCAATCTCTACATATGAAATAGTATTTCTAGACTAGAAGGAGGCCTGTCTGCCAAATGTTTGTCATTCTCATGATTGTGTACATCATAAGATGAAAAATTAAAATAAACACATACTGCATCCTTTGCAAAACAGATTGTGTTCTATCAGATTGTAATATTAATATGAAACTGATATATTTTTCAGCCCTGAGAATAATCATGGTGTGGTGGAACAGACTACTTCATCCAGATCCAGCTTCCCATTTGACTCTGCAACAGGAAAAACCAAGGCTCAATGCCTAGGACAAATTTAAGGTCTACAGTATGGCTAGGCAGAAGTTGAAGACTCAGTTCTAACCTGCAGATGGAGCTGCTGTTCGTGTCCCTCTTCTTGGCTGTGGTGTTGATTTGGGTCCCAAATGTGTACCGACTGTGTAGTGTTACACGCCCCTCCTACAGTCTGCACCGCCACAGGGATGTGAATGTTCCCGTTCATGAACTGTGCTGGGAACAGGGTCTGTACTACTTCTTCCTGTGTCCCAATAGATGCTGACTGAACATCTGCAGACCTTGATGACGAGTTGGAGGACATTTTGTCCTTACTGTGGGTGGCAGCAACTTGCACTGTGCTGTAAGCCTCCTGGGGGATGGCAATGTGAGCGACACCCTGCTGTTGTGGAGTAGAGTACACAGGGATGGTCCAGGTCTCACCGGTGGGACCTGTGATTGTACCTGTAGTGCTGTACAATTGAGTGCTGTCAACAGTGAGCAAATCTGGTCGTAGTGACACATAGCTTTGCTGCTGCCCTTGAGGGATGGCCAGGACTGTGGCCACCTGCTGGCCCTGTGGAACGGCGTAGGACACTGCGAGGGGGACATCAACCTTGCGCTTCTTGGCAGGTTGGAGAACAGTGGAGACAGTGCCGGACCTCCTCTCCGTCTCCCTGGGAGAGCCCTGCTGCTGAGGAGACATGGCCTCGATGGTCTGGATCTGGATCTGTTGGCCACCTTGTAGCTGGATCTGTTGGCCACCTTGTAGCTGAATCTGTTGGCCACCTTGTAGCTGAATCTGTTGGCCACCTTGTAGCTGAATCTGTTGGCCACCTTGTAACTGAATCTGTTGGCCACCTTGTAGCTGAATGTGTTGGCCACCCTGTAGCTGAATGTGTTGGCCACCTTGAAGTTGAATGTGTTGGCCACCTTGCAGCTGAATCTGTTGCGCTCCTTGTAGCTGTATCTGTTGGCCACTCGACAAATGGATTTGTTGTCCACCAGTTACAGCGGCGACCAACTGTGCCTGTATCTGTGAAATAGTCACATCATCTTCAAGATAGAGACAAGCCAGCAGTAATGCATCACATGAATGTGCTTGGTATGGGTGACTGTTTAAAGTAATGCTGTACCTGCTGTTGCTGCTCCTCTGTGAGCTCTCCCTGCTGGATAAGCTGTGCTCCTGCTGAGATGCCATGCAGGTCGTGCTGAGAGGGGGAGGCCACCTGGAGCACCTGGCCTACTGTGTGCCCCTGCTGTCCCTGGATCTGTACCTGGCAGAGTTGGGGAACAGGAAAAATAAGTATGCCACCAGCAGTCATACTCATAACTAATAAGCTGTATATGCTGAAATGGTTTGTGAATTACTGTCTTCTGTAAAATAATTTAATTATATCTCCAGTATATAACTATTTTGAACAAAATACTGACAGGCTACTGGTATATTTTTCAATGAAGGTAAGGTGCCAACTAATTATTATGAGCTGGTAATTGGACAACTCTTAAAATTCAGCACATGGACATGGCATCTGCAGTGACATCCCTAATGAAGTGCAAACTAACCTGCACTTGAAGAGGCTGTTCGGACCCTTGATTCAAAGACAGCTGAGGTGAAATCTCTGCCGAGGTCACCTGTACCTATCAAACAATATATACACACACCGTGCAAAAGATTATTAAGCACCGCAATGATGAATGGTGATTATCAGAATATCATTCGGCAAAGGCAACTATGACTGGGGACCTGCTCTTACCGGGCAAGCCAGCTCCAAGAGAGACCCAGCCACCTCAGTGCTGTCTGTGTAGACACAGTTGGTCCCCTGCTGGTATACCATGGTGGTGGTTGTGGCTGCACCTCCCTGTTGGCTGAATTCCTGCAGCACCTCTGGGCCCTTGGCAAGTGACTCCAGGAACTCCTTCATCCGGTGCTGAGGCACAGTGCGGGCCTTTTGACGCACATACTCATCAAATGAGACAACCCCGCTCTCTTGCTCATTCATTGTCACTTAACCTGGAAAGATGAGGGCAAAAGATTTCACTTAACACTTGAGGATGTAATCATGTACAAAGAAGCTTACATTACACTGGGAGTACATCTTGAGTGTACTGAAAGCAAAGACACAATCTCTAATGAAGCATACCCCCAAGAGAGGGGTAACTGGTTTACATGTATCTGGATATACATGAGAACAATCTGATTAAATAACTTAATTCTAAGTCCTGCACGTTATAAATAGTGGGCACAATGAAGCTGACATAGTAAGAAAAGGGGGCAAAGTGCATTTGTCCAGTTTTGCTTGTAGCCTACTACAATGACTGTGCCGCGCTTTAGTTAACTTTTTCTGGTAACGTTACACAGCCACGGATGGTACAAACAAGCCCTGGCTGTTATATTAAATTGCGTGCAGTGCTGTTTTTTTTAGCTGGTTTAGGTTAAGTGTTTGTTAAAACGACAGATCTGAGCACCAACAACAGCAGGACAGTATATGCTGGCTGTCTAATAATAGTATCTACGTTACAGTGGTTAGCAAGCTAGCCTAACGATGTTAGCAAGGTATTGCCATATCGCAGCGTATATATCTACTTAGCTGGCTAGCTAACGCTAACTATATTTAACGTCGTCGAACAGCTGTGGGATATCTACTGTAACTTCTGTAAATAAATAACGTTAGTTTGCTTATAAGATGACAAACACTAAGTAAGAATTCATTGCACTAAGCTGACGCTGGCTAATCACTGTGCTAATGTTAGCTATGTTAGCTAGCTAGCTTGATGGTTCCGGATCCTCTCATGCTACCTTAAATAAAACGAAATCCTCTCCTTTCCGCCAAGGCACGGTGTTTAAAAATAAAAAGCCGATAAACGTCTAACAGCTACCACCCGCATGCCATGTACTTCGCTACATTGTGGATGTAGCAGCAATATATCCTGCAAACAATGCAGTGATTAGATTGCAATAAAATTTAACAGCAGCGAGCAGGCGAGGTCTCTGACGTGTGCTTATTTCAGTGTGTGATCCAGCCAGCTCTCGATTAAAAACAAGTTTCCCAGCTCCTGCGAAGCACAGATGTAGTTATCCAATGGAATCGCAAGTAGCACTGCTACAGCCTATACTAGACAGGCAATAACATGCACTGCATTTATTCAGCAAAATCATAAAATGACGGAAGTAGGCCCCGAAAAACAACGCGATTCCTCGGAGTGCTCTGCTAGGCAATGGCCTCACCGCGTCGTCCTGTTAAAAGAGTTCACAGCCCGTGAGCCAGATAGGCGTTGTGCTGTTATAGAAAATTGTGAATTGAAAGTTGATGTGACGTTTCATCCCGAATGAGTAGTTTGTGGACAAAGCAGCCTTGGGTGTATTCAATGTCTGTCACAGCCTGTAATTACGCTACCTTCAGCAAAAACTGATGATTTTACCAGTCAAGGATGCCAAACTAACATTTCAATGAATGTTGAATGAATGAGATATGCAAGCTACTATGTCAGTTGGCACGAGGAGGAAAATATTCATTTTGATTAGTAAAAAATGTCAATGTAATAGTCTTGTTTATAGCAAGTGCCACACAAAGATAGATAGATAGATAGATAGATAGATAGATAGATAGATAGATAGATAGATCTGACTGAAAATTGAAACAAAAAGATGTTCTTTGTGTAAAGCTGAGCTTTTAGTCATTTGTTATTATTACCAGAGATACACATCACCGCCTAAACTCTAGTTTACGCATCTTGTTATTTGCAGAACAGGGCTTACCCACCTTTTAGGCTGAAATAAATCTTTGTTATACAGAATTCATAGTAGCCTATACAGCATAGTACAGTATCAAACAGTATCAAAGTGATGTAGGTTATATGAGCATAGGGGACTCTAAGGAAACAAAAACATAGATTGATGCTTTTCTCAGAGAATATAACTGACTTTTGCTTATATTGGTTGTTTGGCCTTATGATGATCACTGACCAGAGGTCATAGTTTACCCACTTTTTTTTTTTTATATCCCACTAGATCGCTACTGAAAACACAACTCTCATAAACACTAACTATTGCACTGCTGGAACTGCAAACTAAGTACCAGTTTGAATGTTTTTAAATTTACATAAAGTGTTACATTAAATCAAGAACACTAATAGTATTTCAAGTACTTTTTAAAACATTTTCCGAAATAGTTTTGCCCGGGTCTGATGCCTTGTGGCCTTTTGAACGTATGTACCTTTAACAAAATCTAACTTCCCCAGTCTGCCTTAAAGAGCCAGGCATGTGCTGCTGAGGGCCTCCCCTGCTCTCCCCACAACAAGCTGCCTCTCGCCTGTCTTAAGGTGGACCACGAGAGATGTGCTGTGTGTATAGGCTATCTCCTCTACATCCTGGACATGAGAGAGTTAATTCCCACACTAGCTGGAGACTATCTGTGATTCTACCAAGGGCTCTCTGGCAGAAATGGTAGTGGGTATTTTTTCTTTCCAAAATACAATTGTTTACACACCAATGACAAAATAGCATTCTGTGTCTGCTGTGACAATAACATATTTCTTATACAGTGCACTCTATCATGTGTACAACATTGCTATTCTTTAATGTCTCACATAAGCTTTTGCCAGCTATACAGAAATACAGGCCAGTAGATTGGCATGAAACTTAAGTGCATGTACTTCTATGCTACTGTGCTCGTGCCTAGTTGGCTTTACACTACTTCTTAATGTGACTTTGTGCCACTGTAAGAATCTTAATGTAATCCTTTACAGTGAGGGGATTACCTAAACACACCTGTGGTAGAGTGAGGCAGGAGAGGCTCTTGGACTGTTCTTAATGGTCAATTAAATACCAAAATGTTATTTTTTTTTAGATTAACATGTATGAACAGAATAAGCAGGCAAGTGTTTATGCAAAGGTTTTTCAGAGGTGGCCCATGGTGTTTACATCCTGCTTCCTTGCTGCAGGTGACAACCAGATGGGAGGCTGCCAAGCAACCAGCTGGTGCAGTAATAGGACCAAGACGTCAGCTTGAAGTGATGCGTCTGAGCATGATACCGTCAAATCCTCAAGTTCTACATTCAGAGGCATAGCAGAAGTCAGACCCACAGTGCTGCAGCAAGAGATGGAGTGCTTCCCATGACGCGCTGAAGGGAGGCACAACACGAGGAAGCACAGGTACATCTCGAAGGAGTTATCTGGTATTAATGAGCTTTTTTTTTTTTTTAAATCTTCACGCTGCTGTGTTTCTGTTAAGAATTGCTTTGGTCAGGTAGGTGAAATGTAAAATAACTGTTAATTGTTCCAAAATACACTAAAACATACTTGTGGGAGTATAATAAGCCAGCAGTATAAATGTTTTTAGCATTTTTCAACACAATTTTTGTAGTTGTTGGTTTTAGTTGTTGGTTTTGTTGAGCAGCTTTCTTATCATATAGGGAAATCTCTGAATAATAAATCCACATACAAGACGTTTCCTAAAACTTGTGATATACATTTACGTCAATGTTGGAATAAGCATATAAAACAGTAGTAAGATTTATTTACCAACTGGGCCCACTAAGAATAATATTTTGTGAAATGGATGTTATGGTGATTATCATAATAATTTATATCATTATGAGTATACTTGATGTTCTATATGTATTTTGTCAATATAGTCTTGTAATTTCTTTTTGAAGTCAGTTTCATTCTTTTTATATTGTGTGTGATATTGCTCGTTGTGGATCAACTGGCAGCTCGGCATTTAAGAACCAAAGGGCAAACATCCAAAAACAGATCAGACTAGTTAATGCTGTGAACTGCTTTGTTTTTGCCAAGCTGTGTCGTAGATAAACCATCCACATGGGGTGTGCAAACCCACTGGATTACTGAGGGGAATTATTGTGTTTTATAGGATTGAAACTCAAGATTAATGATGGGAATCTGTTTGACTCTTTGCTTCTACCTAACCCCTACAAGCCTTCTACTGCCTACTATTTTACAGCGATGCTTATTGTAAAAATACTACATATCAACAGGATAAGAATTTAATTTTGAAATCAAACAGTTAAAGCATGAAAACAACAGTCTGAAAAGCCAGACAACGTGAGTGTGGCTCAAAATATTTTCATGAAGATGTGGAACGTTTGTCACAATTAGCCTTCCTCACACACCGATAGTGTGTCACGACTCAAGTAACTATCTCACCAGTGACTCTTGTTATCTGCACTGTCATCCACAACAACACATTTTAACTCTTACTCTCCTTCTTTGTTGTTCTACAGGTCTTTGGATTTCCACTGACATGTATCAAACAATGGATCATTTATCTTTGCTCTTCATTGTGCTTACTGTCTCTCACTCTTCACTTGGAAGCATTATTCGAACTTCACATTCAGTGGGCAACTCTGCCTCAGTCCCAACAACTCAGCACACTGGCAGAAACAATACTGCGGATGACTTGGCTAGTGAAGTAATCTTGCCTTCACAGAGCAGCGGTGATTCTGTGGAGGGCAGAGGACAGAGGAGTGTTGATAGTACACAAAAGACAAAAGCATCTTTTAGCATCACTGAAATCTATCCATCAATTGGAGATGACGAGAGCAGAAGGTTGCAAAGCCCTTCATCTATTCCCTCCTCTCTCTTACCCTTACACCAGAAACCCACCAATGGGAACGTCATTCCAGAGGAGCCTGAGAGAGCTAGCAAAAACACTGCTGGGTCGGGGATCATACCTGCTACAACCTCTGCACTTAATCTGTTCCTCTTAGAGGCTCATGATCAAGAGGATGACAAAGATGACCCTTTGATTATTGAAACTTCAGGACACTTTTACTCCAATGAACACTTAGAGCAATCAACTGAACACATAATCTCAGAGGAAACTCTCATGGAAGGCAGCCAGATAACAGCTGATGAACAGCTAGACGAGAGTCACACACCCATAGAAAATGATGATTTTCTGAGTGGTAAGTCAACAAGTAATAGTTAAGTGAGGTCAAATGTAATACACCATATGTCCTTAATCAGATTCCTGATGAATGTTCTCCAAATTAACATGAAGATAAATTCTTACACCATCTCTTTTCCTCTTACTCATGAAATACAACATTTCCTAATGCAGACTGTTGCAAGATGTACTATTGTAAATACACCCAATAAAAAATTGGTCACAAAAAAATATAAATTCTTACCTGTACTGTACACAAGAAGTATTCAGTCAATTCCTGATACAATCTGAATATTGAATATGAAACTTCCCTTCATTAGCCATACATTAAAATGCATTATTATTACAAAATGTATCTTTATAAATCCAATACTGAAGTCTGCTGCAACAAAAATAACCCTCTCTCTCTCTCTCTCTCACACACACACACACACACAGGTAAAGACAGATCTGAACTCACTGTCCGATACAGAGTACTTGATTCCAAGATGAACCAGGACCTGCCAGGACCTGGAGGTCCCTGTGTGCTTGGTCTCAGCCCTTGTGTTGTTCTTACAAACCCTAATGGCACCAGTCTGCTCTGGGATGACATGAGACGCACGCTGACCTTTGCCTGGGAACTACATGTCTTTGGATCTGCCAGCCTTTTCGTGCTACTGGCGGGCATGGCTGTTTTGGGAATGACGGGTGCACACACTCTGCTTCACCCCCTCTGTGATGCCTTGACCCTGGCAAATGGCTTCTTGCTGTTGACTGGTACTCTGCGTGCTCTGCTCCTTCTACTTGATCCTTACGGTACTCGTCAGATCCTGTCTCGTCCTGCTCTTGCGGCACTCCATAACGTTCCGTTGCAGCTTCTCCTGTGGGCACAGGTTGCCCTGGCTCTGGTCGCACTCAGAGGGGTGAAACTGGTGCTTTTGCCGCTGAAGCTGCAGCGCCCATGGGTGGTTGGGGGGCTGGCTGTATTACATTGCATTCCATTGCTGGTAGCCGACCTACTCTCCCCAACTTTGTCCCCTGCTCTCCCTCTGTTGCTACAGACTCTTTCACTGTGCTGGGGTCTACCATTCTGCATAGGAATCCTCATCCAGTCTCTTTCCCATCTACATTCCTTTCTCAGATCCCCTATACCTCAGTGGGGGGCTCCACAGAGGATCGAGAACCGTGCGAAGCGGCTAACAGCAGTGTGCGCCCTCATTGGTGCTCTATGCTGCAGCCTTCAGATGTACAGTCTCCTCTGGCTTTATGGGCTACTGGGGAACTGGAGACGCTTTGGCTGGGGCTGGTGGCTCAGTCAGTTTTGGGCCAGAATTCTTGAGTTAGCTTGGGGATTCTCTTTGCTTGTGCTGGGATCCTGGATCTTCTGGACACCCCCTAGGAGCCGTTCAAGGGGTGATCATGGGCAGGGCAGGGGTGAGGTGTCAAAAGGGGTGGAGGAGGCAAGCTTTTGGGGTAGAGTCTTTACTAATATTCAGAAAGGGCCCCTAAGAAAATCAGAGAAAAATTGGGAAGACCTAATGCCAAATAACTGGGCGAGGTATAACCTGTCTAGAGCAGCTATGAGCAACAATGTAATGTGCTCCTATGACGACCAAGCTGCTACCATTATTCCCAACCACAAGCCTGATCCCATTAGCAGTAGCAGCTGCGACTCTCAGTCTGCACTACTGTGGCAAAAAGTTGGTGAGCGTGAATGTATTCTTTCCCTTGTAGAGTTTGACATGCGGCCCCCGTCTCCTATCAACCTCAGGCGCAGCATTGACAATGCACTTCATCATGGACACCTTGTAGGAAGTCTGTTTACACCCCCGCCTCCCCCTTGGTCTCACACGATGGGCGCAGACATCACTCATGGAGACAGCGCTACAGTGACAGTCTCTCCGGCTCTTGTTGGCTATAGGTGGACATTGGATACTGAATCTACCACTGCATCTCCAGACCATTTCCAAGCCAAGGAGTCAGTGCAATCACCCAGCGCTACCACTGATCATATCACCGACCAAACCCCAAATACTGATCATCACGGAGAGGAACATAACTTGGTGAACAAGTCCAGGCTGTCAACAAGTACGCAGCAGGACTGGTCTGATGACGATATCACAGACCTCTGAGGTGTCAATTATGTCAGTACAGCCACTACTCATTTCCCATTCTAGGTTATCTACAGGAAATAGTACAATATAATCATGTTATGTGAAACATAAAGCTCTCGCAAGATATTGCCTCACCTAAGTAAAAAAAGAGGGCTTATCTTGTGGTGGCCTAATGTTAAACATAGACTTGAAGAGGATTAACTTGCAAATATTAAGCACAATAGCCCCAGGAGCAAATATCCTGACCATGTTGTTTTTTTTTTTGTTTTGTTTTTTTAAAGCTGCATGTTTTAGAATCCTCATGGGACAGACAGAGTGACGGATGGAAGAAAATGTCTGGAAAAAATCTGTATTATTCTTCATCTCTTCCTCATTATTCGACTTGACTAGATTTTGTTTTTTTTTTATATGTAAATGCTTACATGTGTTCATGTGTAGCAAGACACAAATGCATTTATATTATGTTGTTTTAACCAACATTAATGAATCAATGATAATAAAATCAATTAAAAGCAGGCTGTCTTGACTCTGTTCTGTGGCTGAATTTATCACAGCTAGTATCAAGGCACTTCTGATTAAGTCCCGCTGGATTACCTGTACAGAACCTACTGAAACAGTTTCACATTCATAGACATTATAGTCCAAAATTAAAAACTGCAAGTAGTTTCTTTATCTAGGCTTTGGGGATCCCAAATTTCTTCATGGGTTAATCACCACAGAAGATGTTATTCTGTATCCACCAAACAGTGGAGGAACCAAATCAGTTTGCACATGGGACAGTTAGTAATACCTGCCAGTTGGTGCAGTGGAATTAGAGGAGTGGAGAGAAGCGATAATAGAGGACACATAGGGAGAGGAGGCTGTTTATACAAAATGAATACCATCACTGCGTACATGGGGGCAACCTAATGATTATTACTAGTGGTTTTTACAGGGGCTGGATACAGCTTGGGAGAACCAGTCTACAGTAGGCCTAGGCCTACGATTACAGTAGGCCTAGGCCTACTGTAATAGTAGTAGTAGGCCTATGTGTATATTCCTTGGGTGACCACTTTCATCTTGATGATACAAGCATTGTCATGGACCTGGAAGACACTCTGCCATTAAGGAAGAACTGCATGACGGGATGTAGTGATCAATACAGAAATGCTATCTAAGTGATCAATCAAGTGCGTTGAATGTTCTTTATAGTAGAACCTAACGAAACCCCACCCTGAAATCTATATTGGTGTTTCCCTAAAAACATTTATTCTATTCCTTTAAGAGGCGCGGTTCATCACCACCCCTTCCTAGTACCAGGTGCTCTCACAGTACAACCTAACAGTGATTGGTTCGTCAATTAGGCAGTAAAGAAGACTATATGTATAACGAGGCGATATGGCAATTGTCTTTGCAAATACCAATACCATTAACCTACAAGAGGACAGAAAATTTAGGCCTCTTTAATACCTAAAGTAATCGTCAAAACTGTGATGCTTTGGGGAAACCCTGTGTTGCACTTCGTGGTAACCGCGACTCTTACCTCCTTTCTTGAACTTGGCAATGGACGAGCTACAGCTGCCGTTGCTGCTTTGCAGAGGCCCAGAGAGACAAACTTAGATGCTTCTCTTCGTTCTGGGACGCTAAGAGTCGGGGGCAGTGTTCACTTGAGAAGTGTTGTGCTTGATGTAAAAAATGAGTCTGTGGCGACGACTCGAAACGGATCACTTACCTTTGATTTTGGTAATCAGGCTGACCGAAATGTATCGACAGGTGAGTTGACGGACCCGCTCGCAGCTCTTGGAAAAATGGGCTCTAAAAAAATAATTGATCTCATCTGACCACCGTGCTGGCCCCAATGAATTTATCAGTTATAGTAGACTAGGGTTATCCCAGGTAGGCTATCACCCACCATGGGAGGCAGCCAAATTGATTAAAAATGATGCAATTTTGATTGGCCATGCAACAGTGATTTAACTTTATCTTTATAACCCCCAAGAGACCTTCCATTGACACAGTGACAGTATCCAGTAGGCAATTTATTTTTCTGCTTCATACCCGTCGCTATAACAGTAGTCCAGTACCATAAACTTAGTCTCAAATCCATTCAGTCAGGAGTAGAGCAGGTTTTGTTTCTTGATGACATTATAGATCAGAGACTTGGTCTTCTCGTTTCTCAGAGACAAACATTGCAGTCTCATACAAAAAAAAATACATGTCAAGATGTTGCAGTACATATTGACAGACAGTTTTGAGTGAATACATTTATCCAATACCATGCTACAGCTTTCTGCAGCACATCTGGTTTGGGTTGGGATTAGGGAATGAGATTTCCCAAAAGACTAGATTCAGTTTATGCTTGTTTTCAGCATGGCACAGTTTGGTGGAGGCAAAACTCAAGCGCATGGATCCAGCAGTGCAATGTAGTGACAACTCGATGACTCTGAAGGTCAAACGGGTCAGAGCTCCTCATTTTCTGGTGGATAGTGGTAGGTTCAACAGAAGATTTTGGATTATTGGCCATCACTTGGGTTGCTGTATTATGAGGTTAAATTGAGCTTGTTCTAATCTCAACCAGGCGAGGGACCTCCTGTTCCCCTGTCTCAGATGTCCTCCAGTTGTGGCTTCTCTGTGAGGAGGTCCAGGAGAGATGTGCACTTTGTAGCACCTTACCAGGGCTGCCATGTTACCCAACAGGTAAGTCATTTTCCAGTTCAGTGTACATTATCTAACTCATCAGTGTCTTTCAATCAGTTGCAATGCATGAATGTCTTGTGCTCAACTGTTGAGGTAACTGTTGAGGTTTTAATATTTGAAGTTGGGACAGTCTACTGAATAAATGTGCACTTATGGACATACTACTACATAAAACTCACTGTTTTGGGGAGTTTGCAATTTGGGATTTTCTGCTTCTCCATCCATCACCTGAATTAAAATTCTTGGATGTTTAGTGCACTAACTCATGAACAGATTGCCTTTTTTTCCTACTCCTTCATTTTATACTGCAGGGTGGCAATTATGTACTACCATTACGTTTATGGGGGGCGCCAATGACAATGTCTTGCCCTGTTGCACCACCTCCACCCTCAGTTTCTTGCTTCCCATCTGGAATGGTGGTGAAGATTGGTGGCATTACAACAAATGAACTCAAAGTGAAGGGTTGGTGTTTTACATTCTAACATTTCATTGGCTTTGAAAATTGGTTTCAAACTCATTTAGTATCTGACATTAAAGTTGTGTTTGTAGTGTCTGGCATGTGGGAGTCCCTTTCATCAGTCTGTGGCAGTTGTGGATTTGCTGTTGATGTACTCTCTGGAGGACTGACACTCACTGCACCCTACCATAAAGGCTTGTGCATAGAGAGTAAGGTATGGTGGGCCATCTAGTGGTTAGAGATGGAAACTGGAAATGTACTCCTGCTTTTGATTTACTCGGGTGTGTTTCCTTTCAGAATGATGTGCACTTACTCTCTCTTCTGTTGGCTGATGTGGAGCTTCTAGTCACATGCCCTTCAGGACCGGATGTTAAGACTACCACAGCAACAACTACATCATCTCCTAGTGACAGTGGCCAGTTCCTGCAGTATCCTCAGTACCCACAGTTCCCAATGTTTCCACAATACCCGGTGATTCCTGGGCCCCCTGCTCCAACCACAAATGCAACGGCACAGATGCCACAACATCCCATGTTTCAAAGCATGACTACAAAAACAGGCCCCACCGCTGAGAGGCAAGAAGTGACCCCTGCTCAGCACCCTGAAATCCCATTTATGCCACAGTATCCATTGTTCCCTCAGTACCCCATGTTTCCCAGACCTATACCAGCAACACAAGCTACTCCTGACAAGAAGAACACTGCTGCACCCCCTGGCCAATTCTCACAGATGCCGCAATCTCCACAGTTCTTATTTCCATTTTTTCCACAATTCCCCGTGGTACCTGGAATTCCACATCCAACAACTCCTGCCACTACCACAGAAGCTTTGTCAACCACACCTGCCTCCACTGAGGATGATGTGATGCCTCAGCTCCCCCAACAGCCACAGTTTCCAGTGCCCCCATATCCCTTCTTGCCATTCCCTAAATTCCCACTGTATCCAGAAAGTCACCCTCAAGCTTCTGCTACAGCTGTTCACACTGCTAAACCTGTAACCCAGGGGCCGCAACAGCATCATGTATATCCTCAGATCTACCAGATCCCTGTGTTGTATCCCCCTCACAAGTATCCTTTTCAAAGAGAAAATGTTCATCCTCTCAAATCTCAAACTGCTGCTCCTACCACCACCCCAACAACCACTGCAGCTACCACTGTTCAGCCCCCTGCTCAAAGGCCATTTTATTACCCACATCCTTATATGCCAGTATATTATGCTCCTCAGCAAGCTCCCAACCCAGTATTTCCCTACCCAACAACTACACCTCCTACAACCCCAGCTTCATCTGACCAGCCTCAACCTCAGAATAACTACCATCCCATGGCCTCATTTCATCCTTTCCCTCATCAGAAGCCAAATGCAATTGCAGGAGTCACTAAAGGTACTGTTGACCACCCCAAGGAGCATCAGAAACTCCCATTCGTGCCGTATGGTGCACTTCACAGATTTGGCTATGGTTGGAACATACCCTATGCCCCTTACCCTCACTAAAAAGAGTTTATTACCATGCTTGTTTTCTAGCAGGAAGGATCCAACGTATTTTTTTTGTGAGGAAAATAAAAAGTATTCTCTTTGTACTGTGACTTTCTGGATTTGTTTTCTTGATATTTGAGGAAATGGATGACGATAACCTGCATGGTTCATATTGGGTAGTTATCAATGCCGGGCCAGTTGCATAAAGATAGACCTAGTCTTAGACTTAAATGTGGCCTTAACTTAAACTTGCTATTGACACTTAAATTTACCCGTTCATACTACTTCTTAATTGTTGTAGATCTCTAATGGTTGTTTCTGTCTCTAAAGACTCTCTCTCTTCTTCAGGTCTTTCCAAAAACCAGAGATCCGTCTTTTATGAAACAGCTTCAGTATTTAAACTTCCCACTCTGACAGTTAGGCCGACTCGTTGCCATAACAGCAAAGTTCTTAACTCAAGATTAGCCAGGGGGAAGGTGGCTAACTTTCTTACCTTTTTAAAATAAGGCAGTTGTAATATTTAAGTAACAGACAGTCTTAATTAGCCGAGTCCAACCTGAGAATCTTAGACCAGTTTAGCTTTATGCAACTGGCCACTGGTACTCCTCTGCTCTGACGTTGAGCACGCTATTTGACGTCACCGTGGGAGTGTTCCATCGGGAGAAATGAACGGTCATCAACACAATCCTCTCAGCGCCCATGTAAGTTGAAGCCAGTAAAACACAAATTTTGCGAAGTAGTCTTGTCAATGAAAAGTGTCCACATGTGCCGTTATACGTGCTGTACATGAGTGCTGTTGATGAACTGTGTTTATCCTATTGTCTTTGCTGGCGGTGTCTCCGGTTTGCCTGTAGCTGGCTAACCATCGCTGAAGCGATGTTTTTTAGCTAACGTAGCAACCTAGCCAGCCAGCTAGCTAACTGACAGGCGGTGTAGCCAGACGTTGAGTAAGCGCGTGTTTCCTAGTCCAGGGCAGTCTGGATGGGCGATGTTAGGTATGTTTACGTCTTAAATTATTAGGACAAGCGAATTATGTCTCACGCGGCAGTGACAAAACTCATTTAGGTCTAGAGACAACACCCAGGTTTATATCCTAAGGCCTTATTCAACGTTATATCACAACTGGAAGGCCTGGATTTGCAGGATTCATTGCACATTTCAGTGGGAGCTGAATCATTTGGTCTGTTAGATTTTATTCTCTGGTCTGAACCACTGGTTATGAATAGTCTTGTGCTTATTAGGCAGGGACTCTACATTTAGGCTAATGCACACCTACAATGTGTAAACTGTAGGACTAAAACTAGAAAATGAAAGACTCAGAAAGTCTTAGAAAGTCATTTAATTTGACACCAGGTCCAGGGTGGGACCCCATGTTCTGAATGGACTCTTAACTCCCCTTTTCATATCATTCTTTATGAAAATCTACACGTGTTGGATACGGGTGTTTGACAAACTCATGCATCAGTATTTTATGATATGAGACAGTTGTGAATGCTTAATATGACTGAACTGTTAAAGTGCATCGAGATAGTGGAAGATTGTTGTATTGTCGATGAAATCGTGTAGCCTTCTCATTCCTGAGCTTGAGGTGAGCTCACATGACCTGTAGGGTTGGTAATCACACTACACACTTTACAATTTGGGTCTTGGGTGATAAAGGCGACCGTTTGACATGGTAGCTTTAGGCAGCTGTTATGAATACCAAATATTAGCCTAGTGTGTCAACAAAAAGTTAGATAATAGTTGGATTCATTGCCCCACCACGAACTCACCCCGCACCGCAATGCCGGTTTGCTCCGTAAAGTAAAAAGAACACCCTCTGGTGCATCACGTTAGCTTGTCGTGTTAGCTTGCTGGTCAGCCAACGTTATGGAGCAGACGAGCCATCAAAACGGGGTCATCATATTCAGATCATATTCAACACAACAGTTACCAGTGCCCTAGAATAAAACGATACGCCAGATCGGCGTTTTCAGCTAATATATTTTGCAATTGAACATTTTAAAGGTCAGGCCTGCGAACGTTAGCTAGCGAGCTGCTAATTTCATCCCCTCTTATCCCTAAACCTTTGGGCTCAGGCTATTTGCAGGAATAACAGATTCATAACTATAGCTTCATAACTAACCTCTTATGGGAGAAAATTTGTTTTTATCCTACAGAGTGCTTTTTAATTCTCAAACACAATTGTTTTAGTATACCTTACTATACAGTTAACTTGCACGTCATGACACTACATACATTTGTTTCACTTGTTAACTTAACGTTACTAAATTATGCTGGTAACATGCTCGCTAGACTGTTTTAGGAAAAAGTTTTCGTTTCATGTAATAGTCATATCTACGTCATTACAGCGATGTTATTGCTAACGTGAAGATGCAGGTGCTTATGTTTTGGGCAGTGGCATCCACAAACGACTACCTGTAATTTTAAGCGTATATTCATGCGAAAATGATTTATATTTATACATCAAATATTTGTATTTCCCATAGTTTGTTGTTTAATTGGCTCGTTGAAATATTTTATCATGGGCGTACCTCTACAACGTAAGCCGACTACTAGAGGTACTTCGTTCATCATGTCCTGCAAATATTACCCAAGGGGGAATTCGGCCGTCTTAATTAACATTATACGATTAATTAAGCTAAAGGGCCTCGCAGGTCTGTGGTTAAAACATTGCTTCATTTAGCCACTTAATTGATTAAGCCACATAGGTCTTTTATGCAGGTACCCCGCTTGATGAAAGAGTAGGCTTGCTGGTTTAGGTGAAGTGATCACCTCACACTTAAGTAGCCTGCTACTGTCACGATTAGCCTGGCGAGCCAGATGCTCTTTCGAGGTGATTACAGAGAAATCGAGAGGCTATGCCTTGATAATTTTGAAAGCAGGAGAGTTTTATGTTATATGATGACAACGTACTTAATGATCTCAAATTTTTATCAAACAGTACACCAGATGAGGAAAATAAATGTAGTTATGTAAAGTGTCTGCTATTACATGCTACGTATATGAACACTTCTGAGAAAATACTCAAAACAAATACTTTCTCACACTGTCCTCACTTCTTTTTTCTTTGCAGCATGTGATTTTTCTAAATGTCCATGGAAACAGCTGACTAAAGTTTGAAAGCTATCCCACAAGATTTTTGTTTGGACATATTATCCCAAGGAAGTGGTGTTGGAAATTCCCTTGGAATATTAAAATTTTTTCCTGTGTTAAGAGATCACAGATCATCTGCTGATGACCACAACTGAAGGTATGCTTATCTGCAGTTAGACTCTTGCAGAGTCACATGTCTTTCCATCATAATTTTCTTGCCCTGTGATGACGAAATTGATTTGGACAGGTGTGTGAATGCTGGAGAAAAAAATCACATTGAACGTAATGGCTTTGACCCAAGAACACAAGGTAGTGTGTCAAGTAGCTGCCTCCACATCAAAATTGGGCCTTTATATGTGGAAACAAGCTGCCTTTTTGGAGAAATGTCTCCTCAGCATAAGCAGAAGCCTAAATGCTACTAGACATGCACAAATACACTCTCTAGCTGGTGTGACCTTGGATCGCTGCATGAGCAAAGCTGGTAGAGAGAGTGATAGGCGAATGTTGGCTGACCCACTTCAGACAGAGAACACTTTGCCCTCAGCCTAGAGGAGGATGAGGCCAGTGTGTTTCCATCGGACTATAGGATGAACGATGTAGTTCCATTTCTGTGTTGAATGTTTGTTAGTAATTCTAATTTTAAGTTTTAATCTTACAAGAATAAGTCTTATTGCAAAGGGCTGTGCTGAGTTGCATGTCTCTCTGTCTAGGGTCAATGATTCAAGATCAGGAAATACTGTAGGAGACCTACTGTACGTTATTTGAGAGCAGTGATTTCCATAGATGAAGCTTAGTTTTGGATGGGTCAGCTCTATAGTCACCTGCACATAGCAGCAATTTTTATTCTTTATGACTGCAACTGCCCAATTGCAGGTAATACATTCAAAACAGAACAAAACAGTGTCCTTAAATTTTACAATATGCATGCCAAAAAATGATCAATTAAAAGTATCAGTGATTCCCCCAGAATTTTATATTGGCAACCCAATAACAGATTAACCCGAGGTAAAATATTAGGGCCAACAGGGTGGAGTGAGCAGGGAGGGTACCCTTCCATTGGTGGACCCGGGTTCAAGCCCCCAGGTTGAACCTGTGTTGATAAGCATCTGTCCTGTGGACGTGTCCTTGAGCATGACACTGAATTCCTACTGACCCTGACCTCTGACCTCCCTGTGTAAAAGACTATTTCCTCAGGGGAATCAATAAGGATCACATTATTATTATTGTTATTATTAAAACACATCTGGCACTAGTCTTTAAACGAAAAAATAACAAATTCATCCCATTTTCTCCTTGTGGACCGGTCTACAATCAGACTGTTTTTTGTCCCATTTGGACTTCATGTAACTCCTAATATTTTAATTCCAGATGTACAGTTTCTTTTTGCTAGTTTATGTAAGGCTGCTATCCTGAGTTTGACTTTGATACATAAAACTGTGTATTATGATCTACAGATGAGTGATAGCCTGAAAATTGCTATCAATGACATGTACACTAGAAAGTCAGAAATATGTGCAATTGCATTTGGCAGGCGTGAGCTATAAAGCAATAGCAATGAGAACCTGCATACACATGGCTCTCAGTGGCACATGGTTGGAGACCACTGGTTAAACACTTTAATAAAAAATGTCATTCACGTCTCTCAGAGATTCCATTATGTTTTGCCCTAGTGGCACAAACAAAAAGTTAAGTCATGTGTGAGACTGCAGTTTAGTTGGCTTAGTTTTACAGTATCAGGGCATAGAGGAATGCTGCATAAGCTAAAATCTATTGAGGTGCTCATTTCTACTGAGTGACTAACAGCAGTGCAAGTGAACAACAGTAATAAAATAAAAAAACTGAAATGGCCTTTGTACAAGGCTGTTGATTGGCTAGAGTTTTCTAACACATTTTCTCATTACTGAACCTGCCCACGACCACCTGCCCCTAAACAAAACACTTTCTCATCCACCACCGCAGATATAACAGCAGGACCTGCAGGTAATGAGTCAACCTGTGCATCACTAATGGAGCAATTCATAGTGTTTTTGGTACTAGATTTTGCTGCTGGCTTGTGAAGTGATACTCAATAGCTGTGCTGACTCTTGGAGTCACTTTTCTATTTGTCTGCTAAATAATGCATGCACAACATAGTCAGACTCGTCACTTTTGGCTTTGGCTATTTTCTTTAGTTAGCTTAGTGAAACGTGCATCACACTATGCCCTATAAAACAGCCTGCCTCTGTACTCCAAGCCTAAGCCAGTACAGTATTTTGTATTCTAGTCTTTATATGCAAGGCTAGAATCTGAAAGGGCTGAAAGGGCTTTAATATATACTGTATATATATATATTTTGAGATTTAAGTTTCCATGTTTAATAATTGTTTAATTGTTTAATAATTGAATTCAACAACATGCCCAGGTCCCTCTGATAAAAGCAATCTTGTATCTCTTTTGAGACTTTCGTGGTTAAATAAAAAACATGTAAGCATGTTATTAATTTAGAACATCTGCTGTACTCAGACACTCCTGTATACATTTCTCTGCTATTCACAATGTGCACTGAGACCAACCGCAGCCAGTGTATTGGTCTTTATTTACATCCGTTCTTCCACATGGTTCAAGCATGCACAGGCAAAGCAGAACCAGTTGAGCTGTGTATGTTGCTGGTACGAGAAATGAGTAGCCTAGTGCTTGAAATTAAAGCAGTGAACAGCCAAAACTGAATGATTACCTGGTATTTCATCAGTCCAAACTTTGGGTAAAAATGGATAAACCCATCAATGATAGACAGGCAAATCTGACCTTTGAATTTGAGCACAAAAACATTTATAGTAGCCAACAACAGATCAGCATCTGTCATTTGGAAATGTTTGTTACAAACCAGATGCTGTCAAGTAAGCACAGACACTGTGCAAACTTTGCCTTAAAGCTGTTTCTACACATCAGTAATAAAAAAAATCCTGTCTGTTCAGTCACCCGATGAATAATCAAAAAAGTATGATGAGTAGGCTACATAAAGGCAAAAGTTGCTGCAGGAACACTGCATGTGATTCACAAATTTTGTTCCCAAATTCATTGATGACAATAGCCATGAATAGATGTGTGTATTCAAGGAGTGGGTGCACATTTGCTGGCATAGGAGGAAAGGAGGACAGGTTTTCCCCTATGTGCTTCTGTTGAGTAGTACAGTGACTTCTCCAGAGCAGTTTTAGCAGTGTCCATGACATGGTTTGTTCTTATACGGAAGTAGTATGGTTACACAAGCCACTGACTAGACCAGATGTCAAGTAAATGTTAGTCATGTTACGTAGTAGGCTATTGTAGTTGTCTTTTCACTGACATGAATGGGAAGCAGATGATGATAACGCCTGCAGGTGCCACTGTTGTTTTAGTTCTGTTCAATCATTATAACATTGCATCAAAGGCTGTGTTTGTTCTGGTTGTAATGGCTCATCATGCAATGACTGACTGCTGTGGCTGTGGTCCATTAGGTCATTGACAGTTTCTTGTAGTCAGCGTCTTAGAAGCTTTTTCATCTCATCAGGTGTAGCACTACTTAGGCAGCAGCAGTACTTAACACTTCCATTACTACCTCTTTTAACTGGGTTGAAGGTTTGCGTTTGAGTCTGTGTTTAATTCTGTGTAATGCCATGTAAGGCCTATAATTGAGGCTGAGTCAGCAGTTGCTTCCTTTCTCATGGCCTATGCCCTATGGGGTGGGAAAGTTGTCATGTCGCCCCCTGCTGTTTGCACTCAGAACTGGCCATCAAAATGAATTGGATGGTTAGGTTTGCACATTTCAAATTACACAAGGTGCAATTACACCCCTATTTACTCTGTTTACTGTGAAATTGATAGTTATGTCAGTGTTTCAAATGATCTGATATATGAAAGTTCAAGCTGTTACTAATATATAAGCAATTATTAAAAATGAATGGTGTTTTTTTTGCTTTTCCAGCAGATGGCGAAAGTTGACACTTTACCTCCCAATGGGTATGGAGTGGATTCTAATTCGATTTTTGTAATATTTTTACCTCATTTAGCCAATCCTGAGTTGTGAGCCAAGAGGAGAGGCTGGGCTGATGGTAAGCACTCTCTCTCTCTCTCTCTCTCTCTCTCTCTCTCTCTCTCTCTCTCTCTCTCTCTCTCTCTCTCTCTCTCTCTCTGTCTTGCTCTCTATCTCACTTCCTCTTTTGCTCTCGCTCTCATTATACATTGGTAAAGCAAAAGCTGTTATATAAGCTGTCATCTGAGATCCAAAGCCTTGGAATGGTTTTTACACTATATATCTAGCCTTGTTTTAATATCCTCTACAAGAAGAGACAACGGTGGATCTTTGGACTCCTCAATCAGATGAGAATTAGATACCATTCACATTCCATTTAGAATACCATTGCCTTTTTCACACTATTTGTAGTCTCCTTGTCACCATCATCCAGACACTCTCAATTGTTTTGCTTATTAATTGCCATATATGAATACTTTCTGAAATGTAATTAGTCAACTGGCTCTTGTACAGTGGGACTTAAATGGCCACAAATAAACAATGAAATCTGATTTTGGAAACAACCAAAGGCTCTGCCCTTGAAAATGTGCAATTTAACAAACAGAGCATTTCAGAAATTGTTCTCAAATGCTTATTTAATTTGTAGACTTTGTGTTCTTGCACTAGTGGGTTGGCGCTGTTAGACATGCCACATGCTGTTTGGCCAAAATGGATTCCTACTGATTTCACTCAGTAGAAAGAAATTGTGTTTTTTTTTTAATCATGAATTGCTGGCAAAACATGAATTTGGAGGAAATTAACAAGAGACATTTGCTACGTTATTAAAATGAGCTTCTAAAAACCTAGTTCTATGTCTCAATGCCAACCCAGTTTATGCTGCTTAGTGTTGTTTTATATTCTGCTGCTGCTTATTATGTTCATCACTCACTGCTGCATGTCATAATCCATTTTATTTTCCTTCTGTGGTAGAAAAGCATTACATTGAGCCAAGCCACAGATGCATGCACGCTCAAAAGGCCCAACTGAGCGCCATCCCCTCTGCTTCCCGGCTTTCAACCAGCCTCTCAGAGGGGGTGTGTCGACGTGGCATAGCTAGTCCCGTGCACCCCCACGTAGACCCTCACTGTGAAACTGGAGGCCTCTGATGGATCAGGGTAGTAGTGAGCAGAGTCCAGAGGAGCCGGACACAGGAGGCCGAGTGGAGCTGGAGGTCGGCAGGAGGGCGTCGGAGTCAGAGCACGGCTTGTCCAAAATCACCCATAATGCCCTGGAGAACATGGGAGCGTTGGGCCATGGCCTGAAGCAGTTGTTCCAGCCACAGCGCCGACGCTCCTCCGTTTCCCCACATGACGCCGCCTCGTCCTCCACAGGCGTCCCTGCCTCTGAGCCCACTGATACAGGGCCAGAGGTAGGGGACGCTCCTGCCTCCTCGGCCCTCCCTTTGGATTCTGACAACCCTGCCGCTTCCGCCCCTCCTGCAGCTCTGAGCCGTGTTCTGCAGCAGATCCGAGGTGCCCCCCCAATGATGAAGCGAGGGACCAGCCTGCAGAGCCGCCGCAGCAAGGCGGGGGGGACTGGGGATCCCCCCCAGAAGGGTAGCCCCCAAATCCACCGGCGCAGTACCCATGAGGCCCTGCTGCAGGCTGGACGCCCACGCTCCTCCTCGACCACTGACACACCCAGCAGCCCAGCCCTAGCAGACATGCTGCTGACCTCTGGTTACCACTCAACTGAGGAGCCTGACAAGGTGAGAGTCCAGAAAGTCCTCCAAGGTGAGATGTAAACCAGGGTCAGGAGACAGTAAGTTGTTCACTGAGTAGAAACAAAACAAAAACAATTCCAGTGTTGATGCAAGTGATATATTGTGAGACTTCACAAATGGTTTGGGTACCAGCCTTGTATTAATATAGGTCTAAGAGATTCAAACGTATTCTTCTAATAAATTCAGTCCTTAAAGGTTGTATTCATAGAAAAGTTTGCATGAGGACATGAAACATTCAAATGGTAATACAGAGAGAGACAGACACTGTTTCTGTACACCCATGAGGGAAACAAATGTATAGTATTTGTCAGTAGCATGATAGCTATTTAGCTGTAAAAAATACAGTAAGATTCAACTGACTCATGTACAGAATATCTGTGGATGAAAAACAAAATCAGTGAATTGGGAAAATATGTTAAGAGGCTGTTAATGGTTTGGATATGCCAGGATGAAAGGGTGAATGGGTAAATGAGCTGTCAGCAGTGGAAGGTCAGAGATTGCTTTTGAGTGGTTGGTCACTATGTGCTCTAAGCCTTTCTAAATTTAGCTTTTGCTGTCTTTGAGTGTACTTCAGGTCAGAAAAGGCTTGCAGGCCTAAACAAGCTTGACAGAGTTTGAGTAATGATTTGTTTTTTGACATTGCATGTTCATAGGGATGTAGAAAAGACTTCTCCAGTGTTGTTGCCAGTAAAATTGCAAATAGAAACAAATTGCTGGCAAACAGCCCAGTCTATAGACTGTTAAGTTTGCCATCCTTTGACAAACCTGTGCATTGTCCAAGTGTTGGGCAAAAACATTAAAATATTTTAAAAAAGTTTGCACAACTTGTTTTACACTGGATTTTCTAAAAAATGTACACTGCCCGTCAAAAGTCTGGGGACATCTAGCTTTTGAAAATGCTTAATAAATAAGCATGTTTTCTTTATTGGTTTGCAATAACTTAACCCCATTAAAGAACTAGATTTACCTTGAGAAAAAAAAAATCATACATGCAAATATTTGTGATGATAACACTAAAACAATTAAACTATGTTCATCCAAAAAAAACTCCTTAGTAGCTGTAACTGCTGCTCACTCTTTCTTCATGTGAACAGTCAGTTTTTCCAGGCGTTCCTCAGAGATGCTCTGCAGGACTTCCCACAGGTTTGTGGTGCTGGTTGGTAAGCAAGTATTAGTAAATAGCTATTTTATGTTAAAAGCATTGTAGGCATTTTTTTCCTTAATTCTTCTAAAATGACAGAGAAAATCAAATAGTACTTTAGTAAATTTAGAAAGGGCAAGGTGTCCACAAACTTTTGACAGGCAGTGTACATGCTGTGCTATAGTACTTGATGGGACCGCCATTTTAATGAGCAAACATCAGGATGAGGATATGGTTTTATGTCAACGTGTGAGAGTAATCACCCTGTGCAATTAAACCTCATTACTGTCCCATTGATATAGACAGGGCTCTACTTTGGAATCCTTGATTTAAATAGTAGTTTTGCTTGGTAAAATTGTCATTGTACCAAGCAAATCAAACTCTAGATTGTTTGTTGTTTACTGTTTTTGACCTTGTTTCTTTTCCTATCTATCTTTGATCAGCTGGATCGATGCGATGGATCAGGCCCTGCTGTATCACCCAATGCCCTCTCTTACGGTGCAGACGGGTATGGGGTTGATGTAGTTGACAGTACCCCAGACCCCCAGAGAACTAAGCAGGCCATTGCCCAACTACAACAGAAGATCCTCAAGCTCACAGAACAAATCAAGATAGAACAGACTGCACGTGATGACAATGTGGCCGAATATCTGAAACTCGCTAACAATGCAGACAAACAGCAGAGCGCACGCATCAAACAGGTGTTTGAGAAGAAGAACCAAAAGTCAGCCCAGACGATACAGCAACTGCAGAGGAAGCTGGAGCACTACCACCGAAAGCTTCGTGAGGTGGAGCACAACGGCATCCCACGCCAACCCAAAGATGTTTTCCGAGACATGCACCAGGGGCTCAAAGATGTTGGAGCCAAGGTGGGTGCTTTCATGGTGTTTTAAGTGTGCTCTTGTTGTTAAAATCCACACTCTCAGCATTATTTGAAGGGTTTCAATCCAAAACACTGTTTATTTCATATTGCAATAGCGTAGTGGTTCAGCCTGAGTGTGACTCGATTCTGCCCTCAATAGGTGACAGGTGGCCTCTCCAGCTTCTCCCAAGCCACTCATTCTGCAGCTGGAGCTGTAGTGTCCAAGCCCAGAGAAATTGCCTCCCTCATCCGCAACAAGTTTGGCAGTGCTGATAACATCGCAGCTCTGAAAGACTCTCTGGATGACACCCAGGGAGATGAGGGTGTTGGCCCAGGGGGAACTAGGACCCTTGGGGGAGGGCAGCTGCAGTCCAGCCCGAAGTATGGCAGTGAGGATGACTGTTCTAGCGCTACATCTGGCTCCGCAGGGGCCAACAGCACCACTGGAGCCCCTGGAGGCCCCCCCAGCTCCAAGGGCAATACTCTTGAACATGCCCAAGGCTCAGGCTTTGACGTTCTGCTCCATGAAATCCAAGAGCTCCGAGACAACCAAGGTCGACTAGAGGAGTCCTTTGAAAATTTAAAAGCCCACTATCAGCGGGACTACACAATGATCATGGAGGCCCTACAAGAGGAGAGATTCAGGTAGCATAGGCCTGTACACTATAGTGTAGTAGTACTATATATCTAGGAACAAAAACATATCTACCCTGTGTGTGATTTACCATTGTTTCACCTCTGTTTTGCAGGTGTGAACGTTTAGAAGAGCAACTCAATGACTTAACAGAACTGCACCAGAATGAAATTCTGAACTTGAAACAAGAGCTAGCCAGCATGGAGGAGAAGATTGCTTACCAGTCTTATGAAAGGGCAAGGGATATTCAGGTATGCTTCACTAGACTTACCATGTTGAGTAGTATGTTGACTAGTATGTACACTACCAGTCAAAAGACATGCATTTTTCTTTCTTTTTTTTTTTTTTGTACAATTTTTCACATTTTAGAATAATAGTAAAGACTGGATTCTGAGAACTATGAAATAACTAATAGTAATAATTTTATTGGATAAATAATCCAATAAAAGTGTTAAATAAAAACAATCTTATATTTTAGATTATTTAAAGTAGAAAGAAATTCATACATAGGCATCAACTTTACTATTTATATTTGTGTAAGAAACAGGCTTCAAGCATTTAAGCATAAGCCTTACGATAAAAATGGCTTTAAGATAATGAAAAACATAGTACATTCAATCAGGTGTGTCCAAACCTTTGACTGGTAGTGTATGTAGTAATGTTGAGTAGGCACATACTGTATGTCTGAGCTGTTTTTGAGCTTCTCAGTGACAGTTTTCTCCCTGACCTGTAGGAGGCGCTGGAAGCATGTCAGACACGTATCTCCAAGATGGAGCTGCAGCAACAGCAACAACAGGTGGTGCAGCTTGAGGGCTTGGAGAATGCCACAGCGCGGACTCTTCTTGGCAAACTCATCAATGTGCTGCTAGCTGTCATGGCTGTCCTTTTGGTGTTTGTCTCCACGGTGGCCAACTGTGTTGTTCCTTTGATGAAAACACGCAGCCGCACGCTTTCTACGCTGCTCCTTGTAATCCTCCTCGCCTTCCTCTGGAGGAACTGGGATGCTATTTCACAGTACCTGGACCGCTTTCTTCTGCACCCCAGATGACCGGCTTGGAGAGGCTTTCTTAAATAATGAAGGGACAGGAGGGTGGAGGCTGATGTGAAGGGTGAGAATTAACCCATACAGGGGGTTGAATCTCAAGGGTCCTGTCTGATTTCTTGTTCTTCCTCTTCCCCACCTTCTCAAAACGCTCAGGAGTGAAATCAGAGGTTTGTCCCCTTAAACTTTCTGAAATGTGTTTTGAGAAGAATGAAAGGAGAAGAAATGTTGGACATTTGGGATTCACTTTGGTGCAATTGTGGCACAAGCACATAAGGGTGCATGGGCATAGTTGAAGGAGGGGCAGAGAGAACTGCACACTTGATTTCTCTCTTTTGAGTGAATTTGTTTACATGTGGAAGACTTGCGTTGTTTCCTCACAGGATAAATTGTAATTCAGAGTTTTATTGTTTTAGAGTTGATTCAAGTGGTATTGTTTTTATTTGCTTAACTGAGGTTTAATGGTAATGAGCTAACATTCTTCTGCTGATTTAGTCCTCATTCTCCTCTCTTATTGTACGTTCTCTTTCTTCCTCTAGTCTTGCCATTCTCGTTTTTCATCAGTCTACTCTTTTTCTTTCCCCTTTACTCAATCTTTTCAAATTTCAGCTCGTTTGACCAACTCTTCCCTCTTCCTGCTCACTACACTCTGTGAAGAATGGGGTGCTTGCAGATCAGCTACATTGCTCTGGAATCAAACTTGTCACTGGATCAAATAGTGGGTTCTTGACTTGTTTTTTTGGTGCGTGGAGTCAGCAACACTGGTTCTGCTACAACCAGGATATTAAAATGGAGATCATATGGTTTTAAGGTGCCACCCTGCCCTTTGGCCCCCCAACTATCCTGATGGCTATGCCACTGCAGAAGAATAATTAATCTATGAACTGAATGAACATACTTGAAGAGCGGTGAAAATGCTCAAAGACTCAGTGCTTCCGTACTGTTTCTATTAGTGACAATGAAATAGTAATTTTTAGTTGATTTTTTATTTTTTAAAGACAAATAAACATGCCGTTTTAAAAGTGAAATTTAAAGTGTACGTTGTATTTGTCTTGATAACCCTTGATAAAGTGTACATGGCAGTGGATACAGAACAGCTTATTAGAACCACTTTGGTAAAATCTATTAAGCAGTGGCACATGCAAGAGTATTGTGTAAAATGGGTCAATGCATCATATCTGTATTGTAAATATGATTTAAGAAGCCTGTTGAGATTAATTTGGTTCACATGTTGGCCACGTGGAATATTTTCAGGAGGGATGATCTGTTTTGCCAACTCATACTCACACTTATATGATCAAGAGAATAGTACTACTCTCAGATTTTAGGCATACAGGCCCGGGTGTGAAGCCTTAACTTCACGTCAAGTATCTGTAAACAAGTATTCAGAAACAACAAAGTGGGTTAATATGAGTTTGGGCCAGAAAAAACATTGGCAAAGATTCTGGAAGTGTCTGGCACTCCATTTGATGGATGCAGCATCATTCCTCCAAGAAATTACATCATTTATTGTTTTGATTGTGGGTGAACACTTCTATACCAGAGTTCATTTGGAGTGAAATCAGGTGACAAAGATGGCCAGTGCATACAGTTGACATTTTTAGGCTCAAAACTTGGAGGGAGCATCCTTGTAGAACAGAAATACCTCACCACAGGGTAACCACAGGGTAAATACAATCACCTAGAGTTGAGCATGCATGCATGACCTCAACTATAAGGATTTGTGTGAACTGTATGCCAAAATGATCCCCACACCTAGAAACCAATTTCAAAGCACATAGCCCTCAGGCCCCAGGTCAAAAGTCAAGTTTCCAATATGGCCCTCCAGGGGCTGCAAGAACCATGCAGTGGTGGAAGAGCTCACTAGCTGAAACTGGTCCAGTTTGAATTGGCAGACTGGTTAAGTTACTACAGCAGTCTCAAATTTGTTTATGACAAGTGTCCATACCATTATGCAGTATTTGTGCTGAGCAATTTTGTTGTAGATTACAAGATATTTTTACTTTGAATCTTTCAAAAAATAAATGAAGTACAAAGATCAGCAAACTAGTGTAGCACACAGAAGGCCAAATCTAGCAGTTTCAGCCCCACTGGACTATGCTCTGAAACACAGGCCAAAAACTGTGGCATCAAATTATACAAGTTTGTTCAAAATATAAAACAAGAGCTCCAAAAAAAATTATTATTTTATTGCAAAACAAAAAAGCGTTAAAAAAAAAAAAAACACTAGTTAAGTGATTAGGTTTACTCTGCGGTCTTCTTCCCTCGTTTCCCGGTTGCTTTTGTGGCAGGGGCATCAGCAGCTTTGGCAGCCTTGCTCTGGGAAACCTTTTCACCCTTTGCAGCCTTGGAGGCCTTTGCTTTAGGTTTGGCGGGTTCAGGGGCCTCCTCGCCGCCTCCATCCTCAGCAACCTTTTTAGCCTTTGGCTTTTTTGCTGGGGCGACCTTTGAGGTGGCGGCTGCTTCGTCTGTCTTCGCGTTTTTGGTAGGCTTTGAGTCCTAAGATGAAAAAGGCCTGTCAGGTTTTTTTCTTTTAAATATATAAACACAGGAAGAGACTAGCTCTCACCTCCAAAGACTTCTGTTTTTTCACGGTGTCCTTTTTCTTCGTGGCACCTTTAATACATTAGACAGTTAAAAACCAAATACAAATTAACGCTAATGACATTTAAGTAATGATTGCTCTTAAATTGGCAGCTGTTACCTGGTTCTTTGGGCTTCTTGGCTCCACCCTTCGTTGCCTTTGTGACGTTTTGCACGTTGGGATCAGAGTTCTCAGTTTTCGGCTTTGGCTCCTTGGCTTTTTTTGGTGCAAGCTGGAGAGAGTGAGATGACCGATTAACAACGTTATTGGACCAGTTTTCACGAGGCTGGCACGATTTAAGACTCCTTACCCGAAATTTTCCTTGTGCGCCATTAGCGACAGTCGAGTTGGCCGGCCTCACCAACGTCCCGCTCTCCAGTCCTTTTATGAGCGCCTTACGGACCAAGTACTTCAACCTCACCAAGTCCACCGAGGGGTAGGTTTGTTTTATGTAGTTTTGTATCGCTTGTGATGAGGCTCCTTTTCGCGAGTCCAGCTCTTTCAGCGCTTCTTTCACCATAATCGTGGTCGAGGGATGAGTTGCAACTCTGCGCATCGACGCAGCACCCGCTGTATCTAGGAGGGAAATCAATTAGGCCGGAATTAGCTTCTCAACAAACAGCTTTGAGAAACACCTGTGAGCGTATAACCGTTACTTTTAGTGTGCCGTTGCTTTGGCGTGGTTTGACGCCTCTAGCCGTCTGCAAGTCACTGCAGGCTGCACCACGGCCTTTATGGGTTATTGCTTAATTTGTTAGCCAAACCTGTTTTTTCCTCCAGTTTCTCTTCATCTTTCTCCAGAGCATCGGAGGAGGATACCATAACTTCCGTGACTGCTGCTGGCTTTTTAGGAGGCATCACTGGGGAACCAACTAAAAAAATTAAGAAGAAAAAAAGAAATAAAGTTTAAAAGCACACTAGATCTGCCTCATCCAGCCTCCCGGTCGTGGAGTTCCATTTTTATGCAGTATAGGTTGCTTCCGGTAAACACGAGGTCACGTCAATTAGATTCCATCAGGTGCAATCCATTATTTAATTTGAGGCCATTTAGAAATTTACTGGCGAACGCCTTGATCCCATCTAAGTACATCTACATACATGAGTGTATTGATTGTCTCTATGCGGCATTACATCGCCATAGACGTATTTTACAATGCATATTCCCGAGAGATGCTTTATGTAAACCGTGAGCATCCTCTGATGTGCACTATGCTGCCTTCACGTGCGCCTCGTAAATTTAACCTCTTAATTCTAAGTAGGACTCTTCCAGCATTCAAGTGCCTTTGATTAAAAAGAATAACAAAGTGGGCCTTTTAACTAAAGAAGGTTTTTAGTGGCTGTTATTTAAAAAAAAAAAAAAAAGTATCACAGAGCTACTTTGTGCTGCAGCAGAAGAATAAAGAGGGAAATGCACAATAGGCATGTAATTGATAATTAATTTGTAAAACAAAACGCATGAAGACTAAAGCTTAAATAACGAGTGAAAACTGAAACATACAATACTAATTATTCACAGAGAATGCCAAACTAACATAGCCTACATCACTCTTACCATCAGTTGTTGACATGGCGTCCATGCTATATTCCGCCCCCTATTTTGGGTATTGGGTATCAGAGACAGAAAATGTGCAATTTTCCTCTTGCATTTACCACTTTATTGGGTTGCTCCTTTGCACTAAATTATGATATTTCTGTCATCACTGGTCAAACATATTTTTGGGCAGGACACAAAACCTTAAAGATATGGTCGCCAGCTCTGCAAATCTTATTGAAATATTAGTGTCAAAGGTTTTCTATTATTACATGACAGCTTGTTTACAGAGGGTGTATTTTGGGCCCGATGTTCTTCTGTGGCCAGCCTGCTTCTGAAGCTCGCTGTGGTTTTTCTGAGAGTAGCCTAGTTCTGTAAATGAACACTTGTGAATTTTTACTGCATGTAGTCAGACAGACAAGCTTTGGAGGATTTCTGGACAATGGCAAAATTCATATTTATGGCTGGTCATCCATTCTTAGTCATCTTGATCTGTGAGTAGCCTAATACCTCTCATCCACATTCTTTATGTTATCGTTATCCATGAGTTACATACCAAGTTAGCCTTTCTCTCAGTTTCCACTAGCAAGAATCAAATCTATTTTATATCATGTCATCCCTGTCATCAGCATGTTTTATTACAGCAGCCTACTTTATAGCCTACTTTTTACTGACATAATTACACAACATAATACTTTAAACTTTTGCATCTCCTTGAAGTTTTTCATAATTTATTCATTGTAAGTATTTCCCTGGTCAACACATTGTTTCTCCAACTACAGATTCATTTCATGAGATCAAAGTACAAGGTCAAGGTCTGTCCCTGTTTTTTTTATATTATACACAAGCCCTGCTGTACTGTTATCACTGTAGGACACATCGTCTGCTGTCAATTTGACCATTATGTCATGCTTATATGGCAATTCAGTTACATTCAGTTGCAATTGTTATCAATGCAACTTTTAAGTATTTAATAAAACATATGTTCACCTCTAAATTCCCAGGCTTTCCTCAGCCTAAACTGACAGTGAGTCCACCAGTCATCACAGAGACAGACTCAGTCACATTGAGCTGTCAGGCTCCATCATCTGTTTCTGTGACTCGGTGTTATTTCCACATTAAGATAGAAGCGACTTTGAGAGATCACTATTGTCAGCAGACACTGACAGGGTCTGAGTTGCTGTTGTTGACACATCAGAGTTCACCTGCTGAGGTTGAAGTGCAATGTTTTTACACAGTACAGCAATGGGGGGTAAACCATCCATCTGAACACAGTGACACCTTTTCTATCACCATACAAAGTGAGTGACCACTATTCCCATGCTCTGATATGTTATTATATTTTGCTATCAGTATAATTTAACACAGTGGTTTAGTTTTCAACGTGAGGGTCGAGCCCTAAAGGAATTGTGGGAGGGTTTTGAAGGGGCAGAAAATGTTATTATGTTTTTATTGATTTTATGTGAAATATTTATTATATGCAACCTCAAGGCTTCCTCTAACAATTAAGTTTAAAAGCCTGAAATGGAGAAAACAGTCATTGCATGGTGTCATAGTTCAGGTGTGCATTTGTTTTTAGGGGTTGCAAACCAGAAAGTGGGGAGAACCGCTGATCTAACAGCTTCCATTCCCATTAGAAATGCCACCAGTCGAAGTGGTGTTACAGGCGACATTAGCACTGTTTTACAGTTTTGTCAGTTTGATAATTTAGTTGTTGCCAGAATCATGTTGAATCTGAATAATACATATAATAGGCCTGCATAAAGTTAACATTAATTTATTGCCAAACGTTGATATATGTGATATATTGTGTATTAACAATTTTACAATTTCCAATTTCCCATTTGGCAGACGCTTTTATCCAAAGCGACGTACACATGAGATTTTAATGCAACACAAGCAAGGTTCTAGTCAGGAGAGAACAACGAGATTAAGTGCCATAAAGCTAAGTTCTGGTCCAACAGGACATGGGTGCTACAAAGCAGTGCATAGAGGCAATGCATAGAGGCAGATAAAGATTTTTTTTTTTTTGGTTACACAGTCATATCAGGTGAGAAGGTGTTCACATCACACTATTAATTCACTAGGTCTTGGCTTTGTAACAAGTTAGCTTGTGGCTAGCTGTACCCCTTGTTTAAAATGAGTATTGCTACTAATAAGAAATTTTTAGGGAAATTGAAGGGCAAATGTTGTCTTTTTTGCTTAATGCAAAAAATGTCTGATGAAAAATAACAAAAATTCAAAATGCCATGGTATCCTTTTAGGCATAATTTTGTGACACATTTATAACACATCTAGTATAAGCATACAATCTTCTAAGATAAGTTAATTTCCCCCTCTCCCTATAATGCTTTTATGATGAATTCACAACATGTCTGTTTGGCGTATGAGATATGGCACAATCATAAAATATTCAGAATCAATGCACCCTAGTTTTGTAAGCCCTTTATGAAAATTTCATCTGGAAATCAATTAGACCTGCTGATAATCATGCAGTGATGTGAAAATGTATTTTCCCCGTGTTCAGAGGTCATTGACTGGTTAAGATCCACCTCTGGAATTGCCTGAACCCCACTGACCTGCGAGCTTTCTCTCCTGTGCCAATTCCTTTCATGAGATAAAAGTACATGGTCATGGTCTGTCCCTGTTTTCTTTAATATTATACACAGGGCCTGCTGTACTGTTGTCACTGTAGGACACATCGTCTGCTGTCAATTTGACCATTATTTCATGCTTATGGCACTCACCAATTTCCTCTACATTCAGTCACAGCTATCAATGCAACTTTTAAGTATTTAATACAACATATGTTCACCTCTAAATTTCCAGGCCTTCCTCCGCCTAAACTGACAGTGAGCCCACCAGTCATCACAGAGAGAGACTCAGTCACATTGAGCTGTGAGGCTCCATCATCTGTTTCTGCGACTCAGTGTTACTTCTACATTAAGATGGAATCAACTTTCAACCGCTTCTCTTGTCAGCAGACACTGACAGGGTCTGAGTTGCTGTCGATGGCTCATCAGAGTTCACCTGCTGAGGTTAAAGTGCAATGTTTTTACATTGTAGAGCATGTGAGGCGAAACCGTCCATCTAAACACAGTGACACCTTTTCTGTCATCATACAAAGTAAGTGACTATTATTCACATGCTCTGATTTATCAGTATAATCTAACACAGTGGTTTTCAACATGAGGGTCGAGCCCTAAAGGAATTGTGGGAGGGTTTTGAAGGGGCAGAAAATGTTATCATGTTTTTATAAATTTTATGTGAAATATTTATTATATGCAGTCTCAAGGCTTCCTCATAATTAATCAAGCGAAACAGCCTGAAATGGAGAAAACAGGCATTGCATGGTGTCACAGTTCAGGTGTGCTTTTGTTTTTAGGGGTTGCAAACCAGAAAAAGGGGAAAACCACTGATCTAACAACTTCCATTCCCATTAGAAATGCCAGCTGTAGCAGTCAGTGTTACAGCCGACATTAGCTGGCACTGTTTTACAGTTTTGTCAGTTTGGTTGTAGATGTCAGAATGACATTTAATCTGAATAATACGTATAATACATTTGACCGCACACTCTTTGTATTTCACATTATACACTCCAGATGATACACAAAATTATTAATTAGGATGAATGTGAATTGAGAGTGTGCTGTTTGGAATTGATAACACTACTATAACATGAAGCGTACTTCAATGCATTATGGCACATCATGCATAAAGACTTTTCGTGAATCTTTATTTCAGGTCAAAAACCACAGATGAGTGTTCAGCACAGTCAAGGTGAGCCTGTTGACTTCACTTGCTCACTGCCTGGATCTGCTAATAGTGAAACCAGATGTAACCTGTACTTTGGAGAAGGAAGTCATCCAGTTCAATCAACAACCACCTGGAAGAAAAGGAGAAAAAACAAACAGTGGTTCTGCCAGTTTACAGTCCCAATAGAGGATTTGCTCAGATATCTACATTCTGAGCAGCAGAAGGAGGCTAGCTGTGATTACAGCTTGGGAAGTGAGCCTCACTCTGTGTCTGCCCGCAGTGACAGATACAGCTTAACTGGTAAGTCAGAAAATACATGAATACACATAATATACTGACTTCATGTGATGCACTTACCTTTATTGAAATTGATGAATTGATGAATAGAAAGTGAATTGCAACAGATGGTTACTGGATGCATAAATTCGGACAACCATCCTATGAGTGTACGTATGAGTAGACACACACAAGTTTGAGTGTGACAGTATGACATTAGATTTACCAACAAACAGGATATGATGTAGCCAATGCTGCATTTTTGGGAGAGCCCCTGTGTAGAAACGTAGGTTGAATGTTATAGGAAAAGGGTGAGAGCAGGTATGTCATGGTGATTATCAAGACGACAACGCCCATCACAGATGTTTGGTTCAATTAGATCCACAACACCTCCAGACGGCTCCACAGTGAGTTCTCAGATGTCAACACTGAACACAGCTATAGTTACCTACACTACACTATCCTTGCACAGGCTTAAAATCTGCTTCACAACACCACCCAATAATTGCTTAAGTTCCTATTGGTCTCAACAACGATTGGCTAATGGGACTCCTGACTCTTCTGACTTGAAACGACTCTCTCAGAAGTTCATAAACCAAATCAGCAAACCTCAAGTTTAAAGACAATTCAACCAAGCATTGAGAACGGCCCATATCCATATTCTTTCAGATATTGTGGGAAGAGAGTCGACCATTGTCCAGACAATGACCACAGGTAGGCCATGCTGTACATTTAAAAAGCAACACTTTGTCTTGTCACAAAATGTTTAAATATGTGTTCTTTTGAATGTTTTGAAAGGTCTTTGTGTCTTTATTCATCAGGTTGGACTGTTAGCAGGCCGAGTGTTTCCACTCGTCTTACCTCTGCCCCCGGAACTCCTGTGAATCCAGGTTCAGGTGACAAAATAACAGGTATCTTAAGGTTAACATTAATTTAATAAATTATATATGTGTTCTTTTGAATATTTTTTATATGTTTTTGTGTATTTATTCACTAGGTCTGACTGTTGGTAGGCCAAGTACTACCAGTAGTTCTGCCTCTGCTCTTGTAACTCATGTGAATCCGGGTTCAGGTGACAAAATAACAGACTTATCACAAAATGTTGAGATATGTGTTCTTTTTAATGCTCATATGTGTTTATTTGTGTCTTTATTCATCAGGTCTGACTGTTGGTAAGCCAGGTACTACAGCTAGTTCAACCTCTGCCTATGTAACTCTTATGAATCCAGCATCAGGTGACAAAACATCAGGTAGCCTAATGAGTCACATTAATGTATCAAAAAATGTTAAGATAAGCATTGTTGTGAAAGTTTTTAAAAGTCTTTGTGCATTTATTTACTAGGTCTGACTGTTGGTAAGCCTAAAGCTGGCTCTCCCTCTCCCCCTGTAACTCCAGTGAGTCCAGCTTCAGGTGAGTAAAAAAACGAAATGTTTTTTTTTTTTTTTGGGGGGTATTTTTCTTTGCTGGGCAGGTGACGAATTGTGGCAAAAAATTTTTTAACATGTTAGCTCGTGGCTAGCTGTGGCCCTTGTGTACTGGCAATACTAAGAGTACTGATCATTTTTCCCATTTTTAGGGACATTGAAGGGCAAATGTCCATTAAGCAAAATCGTTTTTGCCTTCATTGACCTAGATATGATCAAATTAAGTGGGAAAAATGTGCAAAAATGCTGAAAATAAAACAAGTGAAAAATGACCATGGTAGCTACTGTATAAATCCTAGAAGGTAGTTGGCTGAGATGAATTATTGCCCATGACACTTAAGTTACCAAGTCCAAGATAAGGCTTAGGGCCTCATCTGGATACAATTAGGCACAGCTTGTGTGGGTTGAAATTTTAATAGCAGGTGTAAATACGATCTTACTGGCAGATCAAAACAAGCCCTGCTGATATTGCATATTGAGTTCATCTGCATTTTCACCGTCCCTTCACTGTGAACTATTGCAAAACTATAGGTTTTGGAGCCGAGTTTATATATTTTATATACTATATTAAAATGAGTTAAAAATATTTTTTTTCTTAACTACAGTGGAAACTATAGTACAGTGAAAAACGTTTCTATGGTGTTTTTCACCAGCTTAAGCAGTGTGTATTGCTTGCCACAATTCAGAAACCCATTTTGCACAAGATGTATAAAGCCTGTTCTTTATTGAATTCAAAGTTCTTTTAACAATTCTCTCTTTTAACTCTTAACAACTCTTTTAACAATTTACATGTTAACCATATATCAGTTGCAAAGTTTTTTCTCTATGTTTTATATCTTGTGTGCCATGCACTGGTGTAGTGAGATAGAGATGGATATGTGCATGTCTCCTTTCCCTTGTTTTAACATTGTGAGGAGTAAAACTGACACTTGCTGATGGCCTCTGTTGTTTCCAAAACAGAGAAGCAGATATGGAAGTTGGCAGTGGTTGTGGCTGGTTGTGGAGTAACTGTGGGTGTCATCTTGCTGGGACTACTTGTCTACACCGGAAGGAGGACCGGTGAGAACTTTTAACCTTGATAAAGTCTAATTGTGTGTCCAATACAGATCCAATCTGATCGCTGGCTGATACATTATTGTTTTTTTTTGTTTTTAATTTTCCAGAAAAATGTGTTTCCAAGAGGTAAGAAGTGTTTTTGTTTTTTTAAAGACTTTTTTTTGGTCATTTTAGCATTTATTTTACAGTTCAAAGTAGAGATAGACATAAACGACTGGGAGTGAGAGGGGATGACATGTGACAAAGATCCTGGGTCAGATTCAAACCCATGACATCGCGGTTGTACGCATCCTAGACCACTGAGCCACCAGGACCCCCCAGGAATCTGTTTTTTTTTTAAACATTTATTTATCAAGGGATAGTTGACTGACCATGCATCCTCTTTCTTCTCCATTGTCACCGTGTTTCACGTCTTCTACTGTCTGCCACTGAGCAGCTCCACTAGATCAGTAACGGGTTAAGTGCCTTGATCAAGGGCACGGAGACATTAGTTGGTATGGGAGGAGAGAGAGCGACACTCATTCACTTTCCTCCAATCCATATTTTCCCAGCCGGCCCTGGGATTCAAAAGAGTGACTTTCCTGCTGCATAATTCACAGAGATGTTTGGGGAGATAAATATATTCTTCTGGATATTACATTGTTTTTCATATGTACAGTGCAGTCTGTTTTCTTCTGTAATGGGGACACATTGTTACAAACACTCTTACAAAAACATTTTGTCTTTTATTTTTTTTTAGACCAAAAGCCAAGGTCGATGATGACTTAACACGTGTGTTGCTGCTACACAAACACAGCAATGGTCATGCCACAGCAACATCACACCATTATTCACACACGTACTGATTGCATTTGTTTTTGCTTTAAGTTGTGTTTTGGATTCTGTTGTAGATGTCTGTATGAACATGGGACGTCTCAACAGTGGAGTAGTAATAAACCTTTGCATCTACTAATGTCAGATGTAACATTCACATTGCCTTAAATGATCAAAAATCGCAGTGGCAAGGCATATCAGGGTGTTGCAAGTGAATGAATGTATGTTAAGTTATTTATGAACATATAAAGTTTTCTTTCCATTATCTCAGTTTCACCTTAAAGCATTAATTGTGCTGTTTTGGATAAGTTACCCTCACTCTCTCTCCCCTCTGTCCTCTCATCTCTCAGGTTGCCTGCTGGTAATAGTCAAACCTACAGTGCGGTCACTTATGTACCTGTCAACGGCCAGGTGAGTGGCAATCCACTTACTTTAATGTAGTATAGGGTTTAGAGCTGCAACGATTAATCGATTAGTTGTCAACTATTAAATTAATCGCCAACTATTTTGATAATCGATTAATCGGTTTGAGTAATTTTTTAAGAAAAATAAGTCAAAATTCTCTGATTCCAGCTTCTTAAATGTGAATATTTTCTGGTTTCTTTACTCCTCTATGACAGTAAACTGAATATCTTTGGGTTGTGGACAAAGCAAGACATTTGAGGACGTCATCTTGGCCTTTGGGAAACACTGATCGACATTTTTCACCATTTTCTGACATTTTATAGACCAAACAACTAATCGATTAATCGAGAAAATAATCGACAGATTAATCGACAATGAAAATAATCGTTAGTTGCAGCCCTAATAGAGTTCTTTCACAGAGCTGATGGTGAACAGGTTTCATAGGTTACTTACATAAGCAATTTTTCAAGTTATAGCTGTTTGCAGGATGTCATTTTTACAACATATCCCTAGGCGTACAGTTTGACTAACAGTTAATTTTGTATGTGATTGTATTGGCTTGTGATCTCAGATAATTAAACACAGGCAGACATTGGATCATGCAAGACTCATTACACAGAGCTGAACTGAGGTGAACACCATGGCTGTCAGATTATTCCATGCATTCATTTTTATTTACAGAAACTGCACACCTCTCCTCCACAGCACCCTTTATTTTATATACACTGCAATAAAACACAAAATATCATAGAAAAAAAAATCATCTTAGTGTGATTTTCTCTAACTGGCAGGTTCTGCGGAACTGAATAGACCAGAGCATCAAAATGAGGATTTATGTAGAACATGAGACAGTATTCAGCGTCTATTTGCCATCTTCAGACTTCTAGTTTCTGTTTCTTTCCTTTCCCAGTCTGACATGTACCAAATATACTGCAACATCTGAGGAGCCAGCTGCATCAGCCCAGAAGGATATACAGTAGTATACAGCACTCTGCAGTCATAGTGAAACCCAAACCTTCTTTTTCTTGGCGTACATCATTTTCACTTTGCTGTAATACATACTAGTTAATCGATTTTTGTCTGTTGCTTTGTTACTCTTTCAGTATAGAAAATCAGGAAAGATAGGAGAGAGGAGAAGATGACATGCAGTATAGTAGGCTAATAATAACTTTACAGTATGAATTTCAAAAGCAGAATTACAAAGTGCTTTACATAAAAAGGAAAGAAAAGGTGAATACCGTGTAACCGCAATGTTCTGCAGGTGTGAATCCGGTGTGGGATTTTTGTTGCATGTCACCCCATGTCTCTCTCTCCTAATTTTTCCTGTTTATCTTCACTGTCAAATATCGGAATAAAGGCAAAAAAGCTCAAAATAATATTAAAAAAGTGATCAAATGAAAAAGCTTAAAAGGAAATTTATTAAAGTGATGAAAACATGCTAGCTTGATTTCCTTGGGCATGTCATGTCAGGTCTGGTGCCCTGATGGAAAAGGCCTTGTCACCTTTGGTTTTCATTGTACACTGCTATGTAAATACTTTAGCTCCACTGTGTTACAGAGTCTCACATTAATGTTATTCTTTAAACCTTTAAACTTGTGTTTTATTCATAGGCTATATGTTACATTCGATGTCTGTATGCTCCTTTTCCCCAGTTAGACTCTTGTGTTATTAGTGGTTCAATATTATGTTTAATTTTCTTTTTTTTATATAATTGAAAACCATCTTAATTTGAAGAAATTTAACCAAGGGTAAGTGATGGAAAATATTTCTTTGTGTTTATTTATCAACTTTGTCATACTCGTAGTTATGAGTATGTGGGTCAACTTGACAAATTGTGGCTATTTATGTTAATATAACATTCTTTAGACATTGTTTAGTCTTCAGCATGCATGTTCTTTGAAATGTCTTCTGCTGTAAAAAAAAAAGAAAGAAATGAAAAGGGCAAACTGACAGAATAAAGGAAGTACATTTCATTTGTATCATTGGTATTTTACATGATCCATATTATTGACACTAGAAAGAAAAGCTAAAATATTTGAAGAAAGAAAACACTGCACTGTATCAATTTTTTTTTTTTTTTAGCAATTTTCTGGCAATAATACAGATCACTCTTCATTCTTTTCAAATGTAACAAAAGTGCAATGGACATTCTGCAAGTTTTTGTCCATCACATCTTTTCCCACAGCAAAGAATCAAAGATATTTGATGTCTAACAGACTGTTCTTTACACAAATGATCTGTTGTATAGGTTACTTTGACCTGTGCTCCTATCCATTTGTTTTTACTGCTGGTCTAAAATAATATAGATGAGCTAAATATTAAACAGCCACATCGTTTGCCTATTGATTAAAAAATATATTTGCTTAAACACCTGTTTTTTTTGTAGTGTGTTTCTACTGCTTTGGCGTAGTTTGATGTCTCTAGCCGTTCACATAGAAAATGTTGCAATTTCCCCATTGCATTTACCACTTAACTGGGTTGCTCATTTGGCTCAATTTCGATATTTCTGTGACCTGTGAATACACCAAACCTAAAAGATATGGTCGTTGGCTCCAACAATCTTAATGAAAAGTTTGTGTCAAAGGTTTTCTATTCTTATTACATGACAGAGATAGCCTACTTTACAGAGGGTGTGTTATCAGCCCGATGTTTTCTGTGGCTAGCCTCTGTGTGTCATTCACTTCCGATGCTTGCTGTGGTTTTTCTGAGAGTAGCCTAGTTCTGTAAATTAACGCTTGAGAAATTTTAACTGCATGTAGTCAGACAGACAGTCTTTGGAGGATTTCTGGACAATGGAAATATTCATATTTATGGCTGGGCATCCATTCTTAGTCATCTTGATCTGTGAGTAGCCTAATACCTCTCATCCACATCCTTTATCGTTATCCACGAATTACAAACCAATTAACATTTCTCTCACTTTCGACTAGCAAGCATCAAATTTATTTTATATCATGTCATCGCTGTGTTGTACTGTCATCGGCGTGATTTATTACAGTTCCCCTATAGCCTACATTTCATTGACAGAATTACACAATGTTAGTTGGAGTAGGCCATCTCTTTCTACTTTCTGCACTGAAGTTATTCATAATTTAGTCATTGTAGCCTAACTATTTCCCTGGTCAACACATTGTTTCTCCAACTACAGATTCCTTCCATGAGATCAAAGTACAAGGTCAAGGTCTGTCCCTGTTTTTTTTTATATTATACACAAGCCCTGCTGTACTGTTATCACTGTAGGACACATCGTCTGCTGTCAATTTGACCATTATGTCATGCTTATATGGCAATATAGTTACATTCAGTTGCAATTGTTATCAATGCAACTTTTAAATATTTAATAAAACATATGTTCACCTCTAAATTCCCAGGCTTTCCTCAGCCTAAACTGACAGTGAGTCCACCAGTCATCACAGAGACAGACTCAGTCACATTGAGCTGTCAGGCTCCATCATCTGTTTCTGTGACTCGGTGTTATTTCCACATTAAGATGGAAGCGACTTTGAGAGATCACTATTGTCAGCAGACACTGACAGGGTCTGAGTTGCTGTTGTTGACACATCAGAGTTCACCTGCTGAGGTTGAAGTGCAATGTTTTTACACAGTACAGCAATGGGGGGTAAACCATCCATCTGAACACAGTGACACCTTTTCTATTACCATACAAAGTGAGTGACCACTATTCCCATGCTCTGATATGTTATTATATTTTGATATCAGTATCTGTATAATTTAACACAGTGGTTTAGTTTTGAACATGGCGGTCAAGCCCCTATGGGAATTTTGGGAGGGTTTTGAAGGGGCATGAAATGTTATTATGTTTTTTTTTTATTTTATGTGAAATATTTATTATATGCAGCCTCAAGGCTTCCTCTAACAATTAAGTTTAATAGCCTGACATGGAGAAAACAGTCATTGCATGGTGTCATAGTTCAGGTGTGCTTTTGTTTTTAGAAAGAGGGGAGAACCGCTGATCTAACAACTTCCATTCCCATTAGAAATGCCAGCTGTAGCAGTCAGTGTTACAGCCGACATTAGCTGGCACTGTTTTACAGTTCTGTCAGTTTGATAATTTAGTTGTTGCCAGAATCATGTTTAATCTGCATAATACATATAATAGGCCTTCGTAAGGTTAACATGAATTTATTGCCAAATGTTGATATGTGTTCTTTTGAATATTATGTCATGGTATCCTTTTAGGCAGACTTTTGTGACACATTTATAACACATCTACAGTATAAGCATACAATTTTCATTGACTGGTTAAGATCCACCTCTGGAACGGCCTGAACCCCACTGACCTGCGAGCTTTCTCTCCTGTGCCAATTCCTTTCATGAGATAAAAGTACATGGTCATGGTCTGTCCCTGTTTTCTTTAATATTATACACAGGGCCTGCTGTACTGTTGTCACTGTAGGACACATCGTCTGCTGTCAATTTGACCATTATTTCATGCTTATGGCACTCACCAATTTCCTCTGCATTCAGAGAGGATACATTTAAGTATTTAATACAACATATGTTCACCTCTAAATTTCCAGGCCTTCCTCCGCCTAAACTGACAGTGAGCCCACCAGTCATCACAGAGAGAGACTCAGTCACATTGAGCTGTGAGGCTCCATCATCTGTTTCTGCGACTCAGTGTTACTTCTACATTAAGATGGAATCAACTTTCAACCGCTTGTCCTGTCAGCAGACACTGACAGGGTCTGAGTTGCTGTCGATGGCTCATCAGAGTTCACCTGCTGAGGTTAAAGTGAGATGTTTTTACATTGTAGAGCATGTGAGGCGAAACCGTTCATCTAAACACAGTGACACCTTTTCTGTCATCATACAAAGTAAGTGACTATTATTCACATGCTCTGATTTATCAGTATAATAACACAGTGGTTTTCAACATGAGGGTCGAGCCCCTAAAGGAATTGTGGGAGGGTTTTGAAGGGGCAGAAAATTTATTTATTCATTTTATGTGAAATATTTATTATATGCAGTCTCAAGGCTTCCTCATAATTAATCAAGTGAAACAGCCTGAAATGGAGAAAACAGGCATTGCATGGTGTCATAGTTCAGGTGTGCTTTTGTTTTTAGGGGTTGCAAACCAGAAAAAGGGGAAAACCACTGATCTAACAACTTCCATTCCCATTAGAAATGCCAGCTGTAGCAGTCAGTGTTACAGCTGACATTAGCTGGCACTGTTTTACAGTTTTGTCAGTTTGGTTGTAGATGTCAGAATGACATTTAATCTGAATAATACGTATGATACATTTGACCGCACACTCTTTGTATTTCACATTATACACTCCAGATGATACACAAAATTATTAATTAGGATGAATGTGAATTGAGAGTGTGCTGTTTGGAATTGATAACACTACTATAACATGAAGCGTACGTCAATGCATTATGGCACATCATGCATAAAGATTTTTCGTGAATCTTTATTTCAGGTCAAAAACCACAGATGAGTGTTCAGCACAGTCAAGGTGAGCCTGTTGACTTCACTTGCTCACTGCCTGGATCTGCTAATAGTGAAACCAGATGTAACCTGTACTTTGGAGAAGGAAGTCATCCAGTTCAATCAACAACCACCTTGAAGAAAAGGACAAAAAACAAACAGTGGATCTGCCAGTTTACAGTCCCAATAGAGGATTTGCTCAGATATCTACATTCTGAGCAGCAGAAGGAGGCTAGCTGTGATTACAGCTTGGGAAGTGAGCCTCACTCTGTGTCTGCCCGCAGTGACAGATACAGCTTAACTGGTAAGTCAGAAAATACATGAATACACATAATATACTGACTTCATGTGATGCACTTACCTTTATTGAAATTGATGAATAGAAAGTGAATTGCAACAGATGGTTACTGGATGCATAAATTCGGACAACCATCCTATGAGTGTACGTATGAGTAGACACACACAAGTTTGAGTGTGACAGTATGACATTAGATTTACCAACAAACAGGATATGATGAGCTCCAATGTTGCATTTTTGGGAGAGCACCTGTGTAGAAATGTAGGTTGGATGTTATAGGAAAAGGGTGAGAGCAGGTATGTCATGGTGATTATCAAGACGACAACGCCCATCACAGATGTTTGGTTCAGTTAGATCCTCAACACCTCCAGACGGCTCCACAGTGAGTTCTCAGATGTCAACACTGAACACAGCTATAGTTACCTACACTACACTATACTTGCACAGGCTTAAAACCTGCTTCACAACACCACCCAATAATTGCTTAAGTTCCTATTGGTCTCAACAACAATTGGCTAATGGGACTCCTGACTCTTCTGACTTGAAACGACTCTCTCAGAAGTTCATAAACCAAATCAGCAAAACCTCAAGTTTAATTTAAAGACAATTCAACCAAGCATTGAGAACGGCCCATATCCATATTCTTTCAGATATTGTGGAAAGAGAGTTGACCATGGTCCAGACAATGACCACAGGTAGGCCATGCTGTACATTTAAAAAGCAATACTTTGTCTTGTCACAAAATGTTTAAATATGTGTTCTTTTGAATGTTTTGAAAGGTCTTTGTGTCTTTATTCATCAGGTTGGACTGTTAGCAGGCCGAGTGTTTCCACTCGTCTTACCTCTGCCCCCGGAACTCCTGTGAATCCAGGTTCAGGTGACAAAATGACAGGTATCTTAAGGTTAACATTAATTTAATAAATTATATATGTGTTCTTTTGAATATTTTTATATGTTTTTGTGTATTTATTCACTAGGTCTGACTGTTGGTAGGCCAAGTACTACCAGTAGTTCTGCCTCTGCTCCTGTAACTCATGTGAATCCAGGTTCAGGTGACAAAATAATCTTAATCAATAATATTGACTTATCACAAAATATTGAAATGTGTTTTAATCGTTTATTTGTGTCTTTATTCACCAGGTCTGACTTTTAGTAAGCCAGGTACTACAGCTAGTTCAACCTCTGCCTATGTTATTCTTATGAATCCAGCATCAGGTGACAAAACATCAGGTAGCCTATTGAGTCACAAATGCATGAAAAAATGTTAAGATAGATGCATTGTTGTGAATGTTTTTAAAAGTCTTTGTGTATTTATTCACTAGGTCTGACTGTTGGTAAGCCTAGCAGTACATTTGGCTCTCCATCTTCCCCTGTAACTCCAGTAAATCCAGCTTCAGGTGAGTAAAAAAACATGTAGTACTTACATATTGATAATTCTATTATACATATTAATTGTCTTTATTATTCAATTTAGATGGGCATTTTTCTTCACTGGGTAGGTGACACATTGTGGCAAAAACATTTTGTAACAGGTTTGCTTGTGGCTAGCTGTGCCCCTTTTTTTTTTTTTTTTTTTTACCAACAATACTAACAGTACTAATATTTTTGTTCAAATTTTTTATTTTTTGAATTTTTTTCCCCCACTGACCTTGATTTAATCAAATTCAGTGTGAAAAAATGAAACAAATAGAAAATAAGAAACAAGTGAAAGATGGAGACTTTTTCATGGTACTGTATCCTAGCAGGTAGTTGGCTGAGATGAACTATTGCCTATGACACAAAGGTTACCAAGTCCAATCCAGATACCTTGTGAGAGAAGATTTCTAATCTCACAATATTTTAGAGTCCAGGTGAACTTGGTATTAAATTGTCATTGCAGATAGAATATGTATCTACTGTTTTTATGTAGATAGTATTCCTTGGGCAAAATGAGATCTCAATCTTTCTTGGATTTACAAAAGTGTTTCAGTAGATGTCAGGCCACTGCCAACTACTACAACCCATCAGCGGTCTACTAATCACCCGCGCCTCTTTCTCATCATCAAGGACTGATGAGCCCCTTTATATTTAACCTTTGTTTCAGTTTCTCTTTGGGCAACATTGCACTAGCTTCTCATGTTAAGTGCTACACCTCAATTCTCAAATCCAAACGTTTGTCACAGTAGATACGATTTATCTGGATACAATTAGGCACAGCTTGTGTGGGTTGTCATTTTAATAGCAGGTGTAAATACGATCTTACTGGCAGATCAAAACAAGCCCTGCTGATATTGCATATTGAGTTCAACTAGTCTTCTATTGATAGACTGATGAAAAAATTGCTGCATTTTCACCATCCCTTCACTGTTGTGAACTATTGCAACGCTATAGGTTTTTGTTTTTATAGGTATAGTTTATATTTTCTATACTTAGCTACCTAAAATATATTAAAAATAAATTTTTCCTGAGTGGAAACATACATAGGTTACTAGTACAGTGACAAATGTTTGTTTCTTTGCTGTTTCACCAGCTTGAGCAGTGTGTATAACCCATTTTGCATTGGATGCATAAAGCCTGTCCTTTATTTAATTTAAAGTTGTCTCATGTTCGCAACTTCATGGCCTCTGCCGTTTCCAAACAGAGAAGCAGATATGGAAGTTGGTGGTAGTTGTGGCTGGTTGTGGAGTAACTGTGGGTGTCATCTTGCTGGGACTGGCACTTGTCTGCACCAGGAGAGGAACCGGTGAGAACTTTTAACTGTTAACCTTGATAAAGTCTAATTGTGTATCCAATAAAGATCCAATCTGTGATTTTGTAGTATGAGTACATACGCATATATTACTGAAGGGTAGAAAATTAAAACCATCCCCATCAAAACAATGCCTTTACCAGTCAGTATGAGAGTGTAGAAAAGGAAATAAATACAAAGCTACTTATTGGGCTGAGCTGGGCTACATAGATAGTGTTATACTCAGATTCTGGATTGGATCTTAAAAGCCAATTACAGTCTTAGATAAATATTTGATGCGCCTTCACATGTCTCTATGATCACTGGCTGATTCATTATTGTTTTTTTGGGGGGGTTATTTGCAGGAAAATTTGTTTCCAAGAGGTAAGAAATATTTCTTTTTAACCTTTATGTATTCAGGTTAAGTTGACTGACCATGCATCCTCTTTTCCATCATCAGCCTGTTTCACATTTATTCAGTTCACATTCACACCTAGGAGCTTCAACCCCAGTACAGCCATAGTCTATACTGTCTGCCACCGAGCAGCTCCACTAGATCAGTAATGGGTTAAGTGCCTTGCTCATGGGCACTGTGACATCAGTTGGTAAGGGAGGAGAGAGAGCAAGACTCATTCACTTCTCCTTAATCCACATTTCCCAGCCGGTCCTGGGATTCAAAGCAGTGACCTTCTTGTCACATAATTCACAGAGATGTTTGGGGAGATAAATATATTCTTCTGGATATTACATTGTTTTTCATATGCACACTCTTAGAAAAACATTTTGTCCTTTTATTTCCTTTTAGACCAAAAGCCAAGGTCGATGATGACTTAACACGTATGTTGCTATACAAACACATGCCACAGCAACATCACAGCATATTCACACATGTATATTTATGTTTTTGCTTATAGTGTATAAAGTTGTGATTTGGTTTCTGATGTAGGTGACTGTATGAACATGGGAAGTCTCAACAGTGGAGGAGTGGTAATTTAAAAACTTTTGCATCTACTAATGTCAGATGTAACATTCAAATCACCTTAGTGAAAAATCTCGATGGCAAGTCATATCAAATTAAGTCCTCTCACTCTCACTTCTCCCCTCTGTCCTCTCGTCTCTCAAGTCGCCTGCTGGTAATGGTGGCACCTACAGTTTGATCACTTCTGTACCTGACAATGTTTTTCCCACTGGTGAGTTGCTTTGCTCTATCCACTTACTTGAATGCAGTATCGGTTTCAACCAGGGCTGATGGTGAAGAGTTTCATAGGTTACAAGTTATATAATAACTGTTTGTCGTTTTTACAACATATCCCTAAGTGTACAGTGTGACTAAAAGTTAATTTTGTAGAATAGAGATTATCTTATGATCAGGAAAACAGAGCTCCTATGACTTTTAATAAGGGATGTGTGCAAAAACATCAACATTGCAAGGTAAAAAAAAAAGTGCTTTGGTGTAGCAACTGATTTACAGTGTGTCCCAAAAAGGGATTTGTGTGTCACCATATGTGATTGTATTGGCCTGTGAGGCAGATATTAGATCATGCAAGACTCATTGTCTGAACTGAGGTGAACGCCATGGCTGTCAGATTCTTGACTCTGATTGGTTGGACTGTACGTATTCATTTGTATTTACAGATAAGCTACACAGCTCACACTGTGCAATAAAACACTGAATATCATGCAGAAAATTAACCTCAGCGTTGTTTCCTCTGGCAGGTTCTGTGAAAGTGACTAGACCACAGCCTCAAAATGAGGATGTAAGTACAACATGAGGCAGTATTCAGCGTCCATTTGCCATGCTGTAGATTTAAAGAACTCTAAGTTTCTTTCTTTCTTTCTTTCTTTCTTTTCCTTCTCCAGTCCGACACGTACCATGTATACTGCACCATCTCTGAGGAGCCAGCTGCATCAGCCCAGAAGGATATGGTATACAGCACTCTGCAGGCATACTGAACCCCAAACCTTGTTTTTCTTGTTGTATATCATTTCACTTTACTATAATACATACTAGTTAATTGATTTTTGTCTGTTACATTGTTTCTCTTTTTATAATGGTGTTTTAGCTTTATTGAACATTATTCATTAAAGAGGATCAGGAAAGATAGGAGAGAGAGAAGATGGCATGCAGTATATGCAATGTTTTGAGTAATAAAAAAATAGTAGGCTAATATACGTACTTTACAGTATAACTTTCAAAAGCAGAATTACAAAGTGCTTTACATGAAAAGGAAAGTAAAACAGCAATATATATATATGGCAAAAACATTGAGGTATAAGAAAAATGGGTTGAAAGTGATAAAAAAGAAAAACAATTGAGAAGAAGAAAAAAAACTAAATAAAAAAAAAAGTTTAAAAGTAAATTTATAAAAGTGATGAAAACATGTTAATGATGTTGCTGACTTGGGCATGTCATTTCAGCCCTGGTGGAAAAGGCCTCATCACCTTTGGTTTTTCATTTTAGCTCCACTGTGTTACAGAGTCTCACATTAATGTTATTCTTTTAATGTTTTATTCATACACATGTTGCATTTGATGTCTTTATGCTCCTTTTTCCCAGTTAGACTCTTGTGTTATTAGTGGTTCAATATATGTTTTTACATTTTTCTATATATATGTATACACACACACACACACACACACACACACACACACCTCATAAAAGTTGAAGAAATGTAATCGAGGGGTAAATGATGGAAAATATTTATTTATGTTTATTCATCAGCTTTGTCAAACTCGTGGTTATGAGTATGTGGGTCAACTTGACAAATTATGGCTATTTATGTTCATATAACATTCTTTAGACATTGTTAAGTCTTCAACATGCATCTTGTTTGAAATGTCTTCTGCTGTTAAAAAAAAAGAAAAAAAAGAAAAAAAGGACAAACTGGCAGAATAAAGCAAGTTCAACATTTCATTTGTCTCATTGGTATTTTACATGATCCATATTATTGACACTAGAAAGAAAAGCTGAAATATTTGAAGAAAGAAAACTATCACCGCACTGTATCACTTGTTTTTAGCAATTTTCTGGCAATAATACAGATCACTCTTCATTCTTTTCAAATGTAACAAAAGTGCAATGGACATTCTGCAAGTTTTTGTACATCAATTTTTTTCCCTCACAGCAAAGAATCAAAGATATTTGATGTCTAACAGACTGTTGTCCTTTGTTTTATACTTGCTCCTATCCCATTTGTTTTTACTGTTGACATATTTGTTTCCCTTATTTCATTTCTACATACATTCAGGAAAAAAAATGGCAAATAGTGACATGATCTGCAATGTCACCAAGCACTCTCATGGCTGTCCTTTTAGTATTCATTTGCTGCACCACATCTACTGTTTTTTTCTGCATTGATGATATGAATCTCTCAGTGCTAAGGACAAGGATTTCCTCTTGTTGGAGCGCTGCTTGGTGCAGTGATATGAGCAAAGTTATTTCTGGTTGGCCATGTTCCCTATGTGTTAGAAGCATCTTGGTTGTTGGTGTGTCAAAGTTGATTTAGTCCATACTGATGTGCAGGTTTGGGTCCAGGGACGTGTGCCAAGGCTGTGGTCACCTGCTGATGAGAGACACTAGCAGGGGGAGCAGTGCTGCTGTAAGTGGACTGGAGAGGCCTGTTGCTGACCCACACTCCATGGCATTTTCCTGCAGAAGACACATTCATTTGATATTATATATGTGATATTACACATTAGGAGGCTGAGCAAACTCTTTTTGTGTCTGGCTATGGAAGACGGTAGTGAATGCTCAAACAAATATAAACTGTAGCCTACTTTTGTGATGACAACATACTTCAAAGCTGGCATTCCCCTTTAAATTCAAATTCATTGGCATTTATTATCAAAGCATATGTAACTACCCGATCTGAGTCACTACCCAAACTGAGTCGCGCATGCGCCGGTTGGGTTTGGGCAAGGAGCCCGTATGGTTGAGGTTAGGGTAAGATGATGGCCAAGGCTGTCGTTTTAAAGTGGCACGAGAAAAAGTGGCATGAGAGATCGGGTAGTGACTCAGATTGGGTCACAACAGCATACATATGTTGCCTCTCTTTCATGCACACATACATGTTTGTACATGCAGACAGACATGCAAGCATGCATGCAGATAAGCGCACATTCTCACACCTCAGGGTGGAAAGGATGACATGATTCTGGCTTCTTCCTGTCCTTCTGAAACTTCAGTCTGTCACATTTCAGTGATTCGTTGTGTTCAAAGGGGTCAAGGGTAAAAATACAGAATATGCTGCTAATTTCAGTTCTTTAATAACATACACGACGACTCATTTAGCATGATGTGAAACGGACAACTGAAGTGAGCACACCCACCCACAAATTAATTCTTCTCACAATGAGCGACTCACAAGTATGTTCACACTTATTCTAAATGTGTGAAATTTAAAACCATATGCAGAAAAGATAAGCAAAATCACCTTAACACTTCCTTCATTCCTGCATGCATTTCAGAATAGGTTTACACTTTAAACTTAAAGCACCTACATGCAGTATATTTACCTCAATATATCATTCTCAACTTAGTTTTAATAGAATTGTACAGTAATAGAATCGCACCCGGACACAAACAGAATAAACACATAGAAAGCAGCACAAAGAATAAACCAATTTTCACGCCGATGATCTTGTTTTTCTACAGTCATTCTACAGTCATACAGTCTGTCATACAGTCTTTGCCACGAAATGTGCAGGACTGACTTGCAGACTTGTGCAGGACTGAACAAATCCAGATGCTGTCCAGTCCCACAGCGCCTAGCTAGGTGTGCAGCATCAACTGTTGATGTAGTTGAAGTTTCTGCAGTCTTGGAGTAATCGGCACAACTAGGGAGCCAAGACACGTTATGAAGAATAGATCCACTCTACTATATTATTGCTACACAAAATGTATTGTTAGCACTGGGCAAGCTTCCAGACCTGTTACACAAATACATTTTTTGTTATGCATGGATTAGCCACTGCAGTTGTAAAGACACATTGCCAGACTGTCAGACACCGGGCGAGCGAGCATCATAAGCTCATAAGCGCGAGTTGTAAAACACAACCACTAAGGCACTCGTCAAAGTCATCAATTCTACTGGTGGCAGTTTTAAGTCAAACTTCCCCAGTTCCATCTAGAAAGGATATACATGATCTCGATGGGATCCATGGTTACTGGAGGAGCAGAGCTGCAGTCACACTTGTTATCCACAACAACCATGAAGAGGTTGCTGCTGGGAATCTGCTGTATGACAAAAGATCTGCAGCCCAGGGAGAGAGAGAGAGAGAGAGAGAGAGAGAGACAGAGAGAGACAGAGAGAGACAGAGAGAGAGAGAGAGCGACACACTGGGATTATAATAATATAATAGTATAAATATCAGCACACTTAACATCTATTGTTAAGTATCCATCTATCCATCCATCTATTGGATATTGTTGCAAAGGGGGTCATTCTTTTACTGATTGATTGCAGCAGTTAATTTAAGTATAGGTCTACTGTGTGTCCCTAAGGTAGTACCTGATACAGCCCTCACAGTCAATGTTGCCTGTTGTTTCTTTGATGGTGCGCTCAGAGACAAAAGCTGGATACTCTGTATCACATGGAACCATTGTGGTTTTACCCCGAGACCTTTGGGCTGAGTGCGTGACAGAGAGAACAAGTTTAACAACCACAGACGTTAAACAAAACCACAGATAAACAGAAAGTAACTTCCAATACTTAACATTCTCTCTCTGTCTCTGTCTTTCTCTCTCTCTTTTTCACACACACACGCGCACACACACACACACACACACACACACACACACACACACACACACAGACACTATCTACAGTTACCTTTAACAGACAGATCAACATTCCACCAGCTGTACAAGTTAAACTCGAGCAGAAAACTGAAGAGAAGAACACATACATAATACTAAATCAATGTCTATATCATCCCATAGCATTTATGTATGCATTAATGTATTTATGTATTAATTCTAAATGAATATATATATATATATATATATATATATATATATATATATATATATATATACAGTACTCTGCAAAAGTCTTAGGCACCCTAGATTTTTCATATAAATTTCTTAGAAGTCTCAGATGTTTATTTGTTTTCTGCATTAGTGTGTCAGTAGACTGCTGTTTATTGTAAATATTTGATATTCAGAAACTTTTCATTTCATTAGTTTTGAAAGCATCCTCGCTTTATGGATATCTTTGACATATGCCTAAGACTTTTGCACAGTATTGTATATGTTTTATATGTTGATGTTATTCTTACATGACAAGTTCAGTCAAGAGCCACTTCACAACAGAGAATGGCTGAAAGAGAAGACAGAGAAAAGCCTCTTCTGTCAGAATCTGTGTACAATGTTGCAAAGAAAGATGTTTAAGGTTTAAACAACACAGTTCATTTTGAGGCTGTTCTATACGAGGCATTTCACTAGTGTGCAAATAAACATAATGCAAACCACAAACCCTCAGATAGGTACCTAGGTCTATGTGGTTGATTTAAACTCAGTAATGGAGGTGCAGAACTCACTGTGCCTTTGAGGGAGTTCAAATACAAATGACTGTAGGTATGGAGGCCAAAAATAGGAGTGTAATGGTGAAAAGCCAACACGCTACATGTGTGGAGTACATCTGAATAACCTTTGTGTAATCATATATATTGTTTTACCTATGTGATCAAATAATGAGCTAAAGACTATTATGAAACCAATGAATTAGATAAATCTACCTCATCTTAAGGGATGACCAAACTTATGAGTTTTAACAACCTGAGAATTTACCAACACCTGACAATCTGCTTGCACAAGGCCTTGCTTTAAAGAATCCTCTGAACCTGACCTATAGCTGACCTGTTAGTTCAAGCTGAGGCTCCCCATGCATCTCACCATATTATCAAAACTAACAAGCTTGAGTCTGTTAAAATATGACCAGACATGTGTTCCTCACAGTCTGTCTTTGTTCTCAAACTGCTAAGAAATTATCACTTTGCAAGGTTGAGTGAACTCAGGTAGTCAGGTGATGCTCTTATTTGTTACACTGTATAAATTGGCTGCTCCACCTCAGAAGAGCAGCAGTCTACTTCTAATTCTAATACTACTAATTGCATGTGCAATAAATCGACCATACTTTGGACACTCCTAACCCGAGTCTGAGTTTTGCTGATTTCCTCGACACGTGCAACAGTAGTTTGTTGGCATGGCCTGAGTTTTCACACTTAGACGTATGTCCATGAACCAGAGCATGAACCAGCTCATATTTTATCTTACATACTCACATCTGATAAAGTGCGTGCACTGTCGCTGCTCCCAGCATACTCTTTGCAGAGGGCCTGGTAGTCATACAGTGTGATCCTGCAGACATTAAGACACACAGGTTGCATTCAGCACTAGAGGAGACATATACACTACCGTTCAAAAGTTTGGGGTCACATTGAAATGTCCTTATTTTTGAAGGAAAAGCACTGTACTTTTCAATGAAGATAACTTTAAACTAGTCTTAACTTTAAAGAAATACACTCTATACATTGCTAATGTGGTAAATGACTATTCTAGCTGCAAATGTCTGGTTTTTGGTGCAATATCTACATAGGTGTATAGAGGCCCATTTCCAGCAACTATCACTCCAGTGTTCTAATGGTACAATGTGTTTGCTCATTGGCTCAGAAGGCTAATTGATGATTAGAAAACCCTTGTGCAATCATGTTCACACATCTGAAAACAGTTTAGCTCGTTACAGAAGCTACAAAACTGACCTTCCTTTGAGCAGATTGAGTTTCTGGAGCATCACATTTGTGGGGTCAATTAAACGCTCAAAATGGCCAGAAAAAGAGAACTTTCATCTGAAACTCGACAGTCTATTCTTGTTCTTAGAAATGAAGGCTATTCCATGCGAGAAATTGCTAAGAAATTGAAGATTTCCTACAACGGTGTGTACTACTCCCTTCAGAGGACAGCACAAACAGGCTCTAACCAGAGTAGAAAAAGAAGTGGGAGGCCGCGTTGCACAACTGAGCAAGAAGATAAGTACATTAGAGTCTCTAGTTTGAGAAACAGACGCCTCACAGGTCCCCAACTGGCATCTTCATTAAATAGTACCCACAAAACACCAGTGTCAACATCTACAGTGAAGAGGCGGCTGCGGGATTCTGGGCTTCAGGGCAGAGTGGCAAAGAAAAAGCCATATCTGAGACTGGCCAATAAAAGAAAAAGATTAAGATGGGCAAAAGAACACAGACATTGGACAGAGGAAGACTGGAAAAAAGTGTTGTGGACGGATTAATCCAAGTTTGAGGTGTTTGGATCACAAAGAAGAACGTTTGTGAGATGCAGAACAAATGAAAAGATGCTGGAAGAATGCCTGACGCCATCTGTTAAGCATGGTGGAGGTAATGTGATGGTCTGGGGTTGCTTTGGTGCTGGTAAGGTGGGAGATTTGTACAGGGTAAAAGGGATTCTGAATAAGGAAGGCTATCACTCCATTTTGCAACGCCATGCCATACCCAGTGGACAGCGCTTGATTGGAGCCAATTTCATCCTACAACAGGACAATGACCCTAAACACACCTCCAAATTGTGCAAGAACTATTTAGAGCAGAAGCAGGCAGCTGGTATTCTATCGGTAATGGAGTGGCCAGCGCAGTCACCAGATCTGAACCCCATTGAGCTGTTGTGGGAGCAGCTTGACCGTATGGTACGCAAGTGCCCATCCAACCAATCCAACTTGTGGGAGCTGCTTCTGGAAGCGTGGGGTGCAATTTCTCCAGATTACCTCAACAAATTAACAGCTAGAATGCCAAAGGTCTGCAATGCTGTAATTGCTGCAAATGGAGGATTCTTTGACGAAAGCAAAGTTTGATGTAAAAAAAATCTTATTTCAAATACAAATCATTATTTCTAACCTTGTCAATGTCTTGACTCTATTTTCTATTCATTTCACAACGTATGGTGGTGAATAAGTGTGACTTTTCATGGAAAACACAAAATTGTTTGGGTGACCCCAAACTTTTGAACGGTAGTGTATAACAACATGCATTTAAAGGCCATGTTTAGGACCATGTTCATTTCAGAAGGTATTTTTTGGTCTGACCTTCTGAAGGATCCCATTTGGAGAAGTTTGTTCATAACAGCACCCTCCACCGCTCCAAAGAAGAGCCCTGTCTGAGAGAGAAGTTATGTCAAAGCACACAATGGTACATACAGGACAAAATAATGGAAACACCACACAAAAATGGACAATTATAACAATTACAAAGGCAGCTACAGAGTCATTTTAAGTTGAATGGCTATTAGCAGTATGTGTCAGCTTTAAAAGATGTCTGACAATCACCATTCTTACATGTGTTTTTTTTAAAGCAACTAACAGAGTTCCAGAGAGGCCAAATAGGTGCCAAAATTGCAGGCGCATCGGTCAAAAAAATGCTAAATTGTTTAATGTGGCGAGGGGGACAGTCTTGTAGCAGCAAGGAGAAACAGTGATTGCAATCTGAAGTTCATCAACTGGAATATGTGGACCCCTGATGGAAAAATGGAAAAAAGTAATATGGCCTGTCGTCTTTCCTACATCCGGTCAGGTTTACGTTTGGAGAAAGCCAAAGGATGCGTTCAACCCACAATGCCTGATGCCAGCTGTTAAACATGGCGGTGGATCCGTAATGGCATGAGCAGCGTCATTAGTTCTGACGATTGCTCTGCATGGTTATGTAACGGCCAAGGAAAATTAGGTTGTTTTGCAGGACCAAGTGCACTCTGTGGTGCAAACACCATTCTGTCATGATTTTATCATGTTCCAAGATGTTAATGCCCCCATAAAAATTGCTAAACAAATTCAAGAGTGGTTTCATTAACACCACAATGAAGCCAAATGCCTTCCATGGCTTCCCCTATCACCTAAACACCATTGAACCTTTATGGGAAGTTCTGAAGCGTAAAGTAGGTTTTCACTACCTTCTCGAAGAATGGTTTAATATCCCACCAGACACAGTTCAGGACTTGTATGACAGCAGTCTGAGGAGAACTGAAGCTGTTCTGAAGGTAAATGGTGGCTCTACTCCTTATTATGTACTTGATATTCATATATTATTAGATGTTTCTATTGTTGTGTCGACCCCCTGTACAGAGACGTATGCACACACACACACACACACACACACACACACACACAGTACCTGAGAGTACTCCTCTGTGACAAGAATGAAGCCATTGTTGTCTATGAGGTAACAGTTGATGTCCTGTCAGAAGGGTGAACAAACACATTAGGTCGACATTGCAGCAAAACAAACCTAGAAAATGTTCAGGAGCAGGAGTTAAGTGGCTGAGAGATTGTTCTTACCGCATTATCACAGCTGATACTACATTTCCCATCCAGAGATGAACACTGAGCAGAAAACATGAATAATTCAGTCATGGGTAAGTTATAGGTAAGTAGAGTAAATCAGGACGTTCAGAGTAAATCAGGAAGTAGTCAGGTGTAGTTACCTGTCTGCAGGCAGTCCAGAACTTCCTCTGAAAGAACTCAAGCTTCATCTGGATTCCTACAGCTGAGAACATGGCCGAACACACAAGATTGTATAATATCCAAAGACATGTATCACCATGATGATAATTTTAGCTATGAGTTGTTATGAAATGAATGATCATTTACCAGCAACAATTGGAGACTTTCTGTCATCAAGGAGCTGAATTGCCGTGCTGGCCAGAACCACTCTCTTATTTTCTGATGCTATAGGGGAATAGCAGAAAAGAAACCGTGATCTATTTGTGGAGATTCATGCACTTGGGAAAGTGACATTTTCTGCTCACTAGATGGCGCCATTTACCCAGCAACCTCGAAAAACTGGCCTTAAAGAAACTGCAGGGTTAATCCCTTACTTTACAGTAATGGAATCCAGTATGCACTTTTGCTACAACCAGATGACTTTGGAATAATTCTGAAATGTGTGCTGTGATATGACAGTTCAGATTTTATGAAGACAAAGACTCAGTAGATGCAGTTATAGTTAACAGTTAAAGGAGGGGTGTTAAATCCCCTGAGGGTGAAGCCGACATCCTGATTTCTCCATTCTCCTGCCAGCAGGGAAAATGTGGGGCACATTGGTTGCGCACAACAGTGATGGAGGTGAACTGCGGTGCACATCCGATCAGCAGAAAAGAAGTAAAAAAAACAGCAATCCATAACAGATAGAGGGATGTAGAAGGAAGGTGGTTTAGAAGATAAGCTGGAGAAAGATTACGGTAACCAGACAAATTTCTAAAAAAATATCAGTGCTGCACTGAATAATGGAAAGTATATTAGATGGACTCCAGATAAACTCATGTCTACTGGAGTTTATTCTGGACTCAGTGAGCTGGAGGTTTGCTCTGATCTCTGGTGCTCTGATCTCTGGTTTTGCCCTGCATACCTGAGCTGAAGGGGATCGAGTAGACAAATGTCCCGGGGACCTGCTCTGCTGCTCTCTTGTACCACAGAGGGAAGTGATCAGCATTGAACACACCCTCCTTGTCCTCCGCTGTCAGGAAATCTCTGAGGACACACAGAATGGACGACCGAGGTGAGGAGCAAATGATTAGATTCATCAAGCACTGGAACCTCGCGCTGTAAGTAATGATTAGAGAAATGTTGAGCATCACACTCACTTATTGGAAAGCTGCTCAGGGACAACAAACAGGTTGGTTCTCGATAGGCCAGTGCGCGTACCCAGGTAAGCAATCTCCACTCCTTTGTCTGAGTTCCTGTATGTAAAATTCAGATCAATGACTATGTGTGGCACAAAAATATTTGTGTGTCCTTTTTGAATGCTTTTGCTGAGGATATTTGACTGTAGGAGGCTGAAATGTAGGTGACAATTGCACAATCCTATTTGTAATGTTTTCCATCTACATTCAAGACTTGGGAAAGTTATCTGTACAGTGTTACTGGGATGGGGTTTTTTTCTCTCAGAAATAAATAATAAAAAAACAAATCTCAAATTTGCTGTTGATTAAATTGGATAGTGTTAATTTTCCTCAGGAGGGAACATTCTTGACACAGTTCATCTAGCCTATGGGCATATACTGTTCATACTGTATGAAACCAAACAGCCAATGTATACACTGTGAGGATGCATTAAAATACACAAACTAATAATGGAAAGGGCAGAACCCAGACAACAGCCACAGGCAAACCTTTTTGACAGCACAATGGAATGGAATTGATATACAATGGAATTCAGAAGGGATCAAAGGCATGTGGTTGAAGTGTTTGTCGTTTGTTGCTTACTCTGACTTGTTGAGGGCCAGTCCGGTCCAATAGGCCTCCAGTGGAGCTGTGACCACAGCATCAAATAATACCTCCTGGATCAGCTCTCTGTCGCCTGCCGAAGGTAGGAGAAGTTTTAATCAAGGACTTGACAGCAAATGCCTTCGATACAGGTTACTGATTCAGGCCTTATTTAGCAAAACATCCATCTCATTTGAAATAATCACATTTTCATGATTACTGTGTTCACGCTTCATATAATAATTAGGATTTGATCAAGAACAGATTATATGGGTGCTGTGCAGCCCAATTAGTTTAAGTCTGATTGAGATTCCACCCACATTTGAGGTGTGGTCTGCGGCCAGTCAGGAAGAGCTTGATGGCTTGAATCTGGGTTAGGTGACGGTGCTCATGGTGCTCGTCTGTGTTGCAGTAAGTCCTATGGTCCAAACACAGCCACACTGTTACATCATAGGCCTCAACATCCCTGATGAACACAGAGCGATAACCTATATAACGCATGAATGCCCCCTTCCATAACCCCAGCTTTACCATTCATCTGCCAACGCGACATCTGGCTGTTCCAGATCGTGGAGCCCTGACAAACACATAGGAATCAGTGACGCTTCAGCAATGCCAGTCTGGGTAGACTGATACAATAAGCCGTTGCCAACAAGCAGGTACAGATAGACATGCATCACGCTGTATTGAGACTTTTGTTAATAGAGTAAATGACAGAGTTGCAGTGACGCACCTGCTTCAACTGATACGTTTCCTCTGAAAAAGTACTTGCCGTGGCCTCGGGAAAGAGCTACTCCAACACTGGAGACACAAACACAGAGGGAATCAACCCAAGTCAGTCGACAATAAAGTCAAAAGATGGAATTGAGACATAAACTGAAAGGCAAAGAACTTATTGGGGCTTATTAACGCTGTTTGTAAACGTATAAGAAGTTTTCTTGCACCTGAATGGAGTTCCTTTGATGTCAGTATAGTAATAGTCATTGTGCATCTTTAGGACACGCTTCTGAAAGAACAAGAGGGGAGTGCAGATGAGATTTACGCATTCAGTTCAGAGAGAACAGCTCTCATCTGATAGGGAGATACCAAGCATCTTTATCTGCAGCCTCACCCCTTTATCCACTGTCTTCTTCACCTCCATAGAGAAAGTCCCTGTCCTCCTGTTCACCATAGCATTGCGTAGCTGAAAGATAAGGCACACCGAGACACACAGAGCAGAGAATCCGTGGCTGGGTCATTGATCGCGTAGCCTGTCTGAACAGTGGATTCATACCTTAGTCATTCTTAGCATTAATTTCATTAATTAATTTAGCTTAGCTTAGCATTAATTTGATCTAATAGTCCCCTTACTGTTATTGCACAAGCTAATCAAAGACGATTCCAATTCCTACCTAATGACTGAAAAACACCCAATCCAATTACAATGTGAAATCAGATCATTGCGTCAGTTACCGTTACATTATGTTGCATTGAAGCTAAGCACATTGAGTATTATGCACAATATCTTTGCACAGATGAATGGCAACTTATTTATTTCTACAAGATAACATTGGTTTGTAGTTGCTTTTACACGTACAATGTCATCTTTGTCCTCCCACTCCACCTCAGAGAGATCCACACTGCTGTAGTTGGGCTTCCTCCTCTTCTGACCCCCCTGATACTGCACAGAGGAACACAATGCATCCAATTTAATGATCCCTTTTAGTAGGGGAAAGGTTTAGTTTGACAACAATGGCTTGAAAATGTCAATGCCAATCTAGCTTCACTCAACTGTGAAGTCTGCATGTGAGACGTCATTGTCAAGTAGATGAGTGTAATATTAAAACTAAAATTCTGATTTTTTTTATTGAAAAGCTTTTGTGTTGCCCTGTTAAAATGTAGGCAACTGCATGTACTAATTCCTTATGTAGGCCCTGATTTGGTGTTATGGTGGCTTTTGTGTAATTCTGTAATTCATCATCATCATCAAATCAGCTCTGAAATTCATACTATCAGGTAAATAATAGTAAGAATTGATAGGCCTGTGATATTTTTTAATCAGGAAATCTCCACTCACACAAATCTAGATCAATACATTACACATGTCAAATGGTCCTATGTAGTCCTGTCCAGAATTTATGACAAACCAACCACTACAACCACAGCACAGTTTTAGCCACAAAGAGACACTCACAAAAAAGTACCACAGACTAACACACACAGATAGAGTTGCACAGAGAGGAATAGCACTAACACTGGCACACACAGATCCACTAGCACAGCCATAGTTCCTCTGGAACCAAAGGTCCCGTTGTGAGCGGCTGTGGTCTCTGCCAGTGAGTGTTAAGTTACCTCTGGGAAATTTCAGGCCAGCCAGCCCTATGAGTGGCCTTTATCCCTGCATGCATACATCAAAGGAAAAGGTGGGGATTACAGACTACACCAGCCCATTTAGCCTCCTAACCTGCTCACACACACACATACCCACACACGCACACACACACACACACACACACACACACACACACACACACACACACACACACACGCACTGCATTTGTCTCTTTGTGCCCTCGTCAAGGAAGGCTTTAAGTTCATCATTTCGGTTATGCATACAATTGCATGGACAACTTTTAGGAAATGACACAGTGGATACAAAGGAAAGAACAGGATAAAGTCAGGATTATTAGAGCTTGGCAATGCTGTGAGACTGTTTTGGTGTAAATCTAATATAAAGAAAGTGAGTTACCATTGGCCTGAGGTCCGGATGTGTCAGGATGTAGCCATTGTTTGTGATGGCAAACGCGTACCCATGGATTCCTAACTAGAGACACAAAATGAGATACATGAGTTATACAAAAGTAATACGCATTAATACATTCATCTGCAAAAGCACAACACAGCCGATCTAGTGTGTGCTCACAGGCCAGTACCATATGTTTGGGGATGATCTTCATGAGCTCCTGCAGAGGGATGTCTGTTCCTACGACCCCCAACAAAATACCCTGGTTCTTCTGCATGGACAGATTCAAAACACTGTAAATATCACACACACAACTTCAGATGATTTCTGCATGAATACTCGCTTTCTCAGTCACTCGCTCACCCCGTCGCTCGCTTACTCAACCATTCACTCAGCCATTTGCTCACTCGCTCACTCACTGTTTCATTCTTTGTGCTGAAGACAGGCATGGCTACTGTAGTCATCAGGCTGGGGCCCGCTTTGTCTTTCAGCTAGAAAGAAAGAAATGGAGTTAGAAAGAGAGGAAATTTTAACCGATTAGTGCTTTTATTATGATCCCATCTTTTATGAGCAAGCTCTGTGAACAGGTTTTTAAACATAACACAAAAACAAATACTACACAATACAAAAGTTAATTTAAAATATAACTGCAAGCAACAATAATTTGGTGACTACAGAGTTTAAGAGTTTAATTTTAAATTTCTTTATCTCATTAATTCTGAACAATAACTCAATACCCATGCCCAAGAGAACAGGGTGTATTTATTTTCTTTTATGTGCATTTAGCACTATTTGGAGAGCCACCTTACTGATGAACTATGAGTTTTGTACATTAATGACTATTGATTGGGATTTGCACCAATAATGATTATGAAAACACTCAAAATCATTTTAATCTTGTCCTGTACTTTCTAAATTATTCACCAAAGTCAAAAACTTCCTTCTTTGGAAAGGTAAACAAGGCAACACATTTTTGTTTTTTACTCAGTACAGTAGGTGTATATCAATTGCCAGTGGGGAAACAGCCTAATCAACACACATTTAAATTACAATTTTCAGATGGAAAAGAGCAGAGCACAAGCAACTCAGCTAGACATAACAGCTTTGAGACTCGACAATAGCTAGGCCGTAAGTGGCTAGAAAACACATTAAAGACTGGCTGGATCCAGTAAAAACAAATTTGACACAGAGATGCAGCATTCATTTTTCGTACAAAGTGTTCAAATGCGGCATAAACGTGAAGCCCTGCTGTAGTAGAAATAAACATGATCCTGGTCCTATAGCACTCCTGTTGTCAAACCTTTCCAGCATGAGGCTTATGTTGGGCTCAGAGGAGGAGGGTGATGCTCAGCAGGATGAGAGCTGACATAATTAAGCACATGAGCTCTCTAAAAGTAGGTCTGCTATTCCCTCACCTCATGGGTTGACACAGCTGAGTGTGTGTGCGTTTATATGTTTGTGTGTGTGTGTTGATGTTCATTTGTGCACAGGCATGTATACGGACCGAGTGAACTGTGAAGCAGAGTGTGTATTTGCGAGCTTGACAAAATGAAGAATAGTGGATCCCTAAATGCATCACAACACTCATCACAACACATCACATGCACAGGTAAACCCCGGGCCAGCGGCAGGCTGAGGGGAGCAACACAGGGAATATCCTGCAACACACACTTCAGAGCTCTTAGAGAAATAACCTTGTGCTACCCCCCTTACCCCCTCCTCTTTCCATAGTGTTCCTCCTCCCTCCCTCTCTCTCTCTCTCTTTCTCTCTCTCTTTCTCTCCCTCTTTCTCGGTCTCCCTTCCAATGTCAGTTTTATTATGGGCTTTAGGAGATAAAATGCAATGATCCACAGAATGATGAATGGTGTGTCTGAGGCTGAGATACAAGAGCACACACTCCAGAGGACAATCTCCCAACCCTTGCTTGTGTGTGCGTGTGTGTGTGTGCGCGTGTGTGTGTGTGTGCGCGGGTGTGCGTATACGCATGTGTGTTTTAGTGCATGCTCATTGTCCGTCTCCATACTGGGAAGAAGTACAATAAATGCTTCTCCAATGCTTTAGCCACTCAAAAGGAAGAGACACTCTTCACTATAGACTCACTGGGAAATATTAAAATATAATATTGCAAAGTAAGGAGGGCAAGCAGCTATTTAACCCCTCAAGTCACTGCTACTTTATACAATATAATTTGGGATAGTTTCACAGACTTTGATTTGCCCAGTCTCAGAGGAAACATGTTTTTTCCCCATCATGATCTCCATTCAAAACCTAGTTGAGAAATAAAAATGGCCCATTTTTTTTTATAATGTGTACGTAAAAGAAATTAAATTCAACTTAATTTTACTCTACCTAAGAGTGTGTAGTGAGCAGATCATATGTAGATATTTACCTTATGAGCCTGGGAAAGCTGAGGGGAAAGAAAAGACAAATAAAGATTGAACTGTCCAGTGCAACGTATTGAATTGAAGCCTGCATATTCTGCATTTCCACTGTGGACACAGATGTACATTAGGGAGAATCCAAGCAGATTAATGAAGCTCATAATGAGGAATCACTCCAGCAGCATGAAGGGTAATGATGAGAGAGGAGACACACACATGTACACACAGACACACATGTATACACACACACACACACACACACACACACACACACAGGCTAAAAGCTGCTGAGCACTGCTGCTCTCCAACCACACAGGCCACACATCAAGAGGCCGGCAGAACTCAAACACACACACACACACACACACACACACACACACACACACACACACAGACACACACACTAACACACTAACACACACACACACACAAAGCATATTATTGTACTGTGTGTTGTGATACATACATAAACAGGCATGTGCAACATCCAGTCTCACACACACAAAATGTTTATTGGGAATGAGGACTAATAAAATTTTTCCACAGGAAAATGTTGTATTGCTTAAACTGAGAAGTAGAGTTATGTATGCATGTAACTAAAGTAAAATTACTTACAGCACTATCCACATAAGCTTCGGTCCAGACTGTATCGTGCTCATGGTCGATGACCTTTGGGCGGCTCATAACATGAAGATACCTCATCACATTCTCCTGGACATCGGCTAAAGTGGAGATCTGACTGAAATACCCTGTGATAAAACACACACATCGACCCAAAATGAAAAACCCTGTGTGGGGGCATTACATACACACTTCCAATATTTAACATTTTGCAAGCAGGACCAAAGAAGACTATGCATCAACACAAGAAGACCTCGCTGACATTGGTGGACTGTGCTGAACCACAGTGTGCTGAACCACAGTGGGACAGGTATACTGCGGTTCTGCTTTTTTAGCTGGGGTGGACCGGCACGGGAGCCATTTGACTCTGTGTCAGCTCCTGCTGCTGCTGACAATGTTTCAAATTAGACAAGAACGGTTATTTCACAGTGGGGGTCTGCATGAGGAAGGAGGTGTGGGGCTCGTCTCTCTCCAATCCCACTGTGATCTGTTTTCCAGGCTGCGACTTTCCCTTCCAGAGGGCACTCATCCGGAGCGTTGACATGCGGGAGCCATCAGCAGTGAGCAGCCAAGGGGGAGACACTCTGACAGGAAGAGGGATTAGAGCGGATTGACCTCTGACCCCCAAGTGCCACTTCATTGCCTGTCGGCGGAAAGAGTCCGAGCCAGCACGCACACATGCATGCACACGCGCACACATACCCCTACAAAGACGCACGCAAATACACATAACATAAACACACAAACCACACTCATACCCACACATCAACAACCTATCATATTAGTACACAGAAACACCACATCGCACCCCATCCAACACACTGATACGGGCCTGTCTCGAGAAGTGGTTATCAAAAAGTCCCAAACCTTTATTAGCACAAGCCATCCATTTGAGGTTATCAGCGAACGCAGACTCTCGCCCAATCAGGTAAGGAAATATACGCACCTGTGCAGAGGACACATAGATGTCGACAGTTTCAAAGATGGAAGGACTCAGATAATAAATAAACATGCAAAGTGATGTGCCAACTTAGCACTTCATCTTCCTGCCCTGATTCTATCTGCCTTTGGAACAAGAAGTGGCTGCATGTTTTCACTACCTCACTAGGAAACACCTTGAATGTTTCTACCTCTCTGTCCCTTCCTCCTTTCTTTTCATTCACTTCCTCTTTCCATCCCTTTGATGTTCTGAATGTGGCTCTGATTCTCACGTTATTTTTGAACAATGAGATGCATATATATTGTTAGTGTTACTGTTTTATGCAGTTTGTCTTTTTGCTCTTTTTGGGCATGAGGGTATGTTCCAGTGTCCTTTAGAGAACTCAGTGTGACTCTTTGCCAAACCTGCATGGCTCATTGGCTCCAGATGCTATGCTAAGCATAAAGCATATAGAAAACACTGAATGGCTGCCATATAGTCACCCTCAGGGTGTATGAGGGGGGATGGGCTACATTGCCAAATACTGCCCCATTGTGCCAACACACATATGCTTGATAGGACTGAACAAAAGCCCCTGAGCTGTTGTTTTTATTGCACTGTGAATGGCACAGCAGTCCATTTCATTTCCATTGCATTTGTGTAAAGGTCTTACAAAGAGAGCCCAACAAAAGCCCCCAGACCCTCCAAATAAATCCAGACTTGAGTCCAGGAAGAAATCTGTGGAGAGCAAGATCTAGAAGACCAGAGCTCAGTCAGTCTGTTGAGGGGGTTAGAGGTCACCTCAGTGCATTGATTACCTGATGGAAACTCACATTCAAGATTTTTTTTCAATATGTTCCTCATTTTTCAGTTGCTGTGATGCAAGAAAAGTCTGAATTAGCTATTAAAACACAGTGCATGCTGTACTTTCCTTTAATTCGGTGTTGTCTTGTGGAAAGTGTGCACTGTCTGTACCGTTTATGAATTATGTGAAATTTTATTGCTGATATTTCTTGATTCTGATTGCTTGGGGAGTGAGCTGCTTGTATATACACTGCCCTGGAAAGCAGTTAATTTCCCATGTTTTTTCCTAGCCGGAAGAAATATTGCGCTGGAGTGGGTCAACACATTGAAAAACATCATATTGATGTGGATTTTACATTACTGAGTTATGAGCTGTAATGAAGTAAAAAACCAATTCCTCAAAACGTCAAGACAGGAGTTCCACCTGACATGTAGTATTAAAATGTACATCTATCCTGGCTGGGGGAAAAATGCAGTACAAGCAGAAAACTCAGAGGAAGGACATGTATAACATTGCAAATTAGGGCCAATGCATAGCGGAGAATGGAGAGTGTGTGTGTGTGTCTGTGTGTCTGTGTGTGTGTGTGTGTGTGAGAGAGAGAGAGAGAGAGTGAGAGAGGGAGAGAGTCAGACTCACCTTTCTATCGGGCCAATTGTACTTTTCAAAAACGTCGTCATACATTTCTGTCGCCCCATCAGTCACAAGCATAATGGCCTGGCTGCACACACTGCCATGTCCAGTCTGGTTGAACTGCAGAAAGAGAGAAAGCACATGGATGGAGATACCAGTCATACCTGTGTTGTGGTTTAAACCATTATCCCCCCCCCCCCCTGTGAGCGCTGGGCTCCAGTAACAGCAAGCTACATGTAACCCTGTCAGTGTTTCTGTGTCTCTATCCCAGCATCTCAGTGAGAGCGGCTGATTCTCTGTCTCTGCACTGTCACTTCTCCACCCGTCAGAGCCTCTAACGTCTGTTTCCACTGTGTCTGATGATGTCCGATATGGCAGCTGGAGGACCGTCGTGGGACTAAAACACTGATAATGTCTTTGTAAGTAAACTTGAGGAGTGTGGTACACTTTAATCTGATGCCAGAAGATGCATGGCGGTAATTAAGTGGCTTATTGACCTGTGACAGAGTGAATGTGGAGAAAAAGAGCAGCATGCAGTGGCATTAGGCTAAAAGCTGCTGAGCACTGCTGCTCTCCGACCACACGGGCCACACATCAAGAGGCCGGCAGAACGAACTCACACACACACACACACACACACACACACACACCAACACACACATACGCATACATAAGTTAAGGATTACAATGTCCTATTACTACATATAACTGCAGTACAGTTCCTCTCTACACACTGCAGATTACCACAATGTATGACCTTCTTCAGAAAGAATTTTACAAACAAACAACCCTGTAAAATTGCAATGTGAGCAGAAAAGGGCAGAGCGTAGGGAGAAGTAGAGCTCAGCAGGTATGGGATCAAAAAACAAATTTAAAGGGGTTGCTGGGAAAGATAAATCAACATTCCTTTCCCCTAAAAAAATCTTTAATTTAACAGGGGGATTGATTACATATTTTGTGATTGTAAAATATTTAATTACATTCATGTACTTGCTATTTTGTGATTATTTTCATATCACAGACAGCACAGAGTATTGTTTGGTGTTTGGATCTCAGCACTGCTTTCATTCAGCCGACCAGGACTGGGTGGAAAAATGGTGCAGTGCTCTTCAAGTGAAATGAGTTGCTTTTTCCTTTTGATCTGGCCTGCGATAGGCCGCAGTCTGAATTCATTCACTGGGCAGTGGTGTAACAATGAATTTCAGGGGTTGACTATTGGCTACCTGATTACCATATTCATTGCAGGGCTTTAATTAATCTGACAAATGCAGACGTAAAAGCTGCACTCCCTCAGCCTCTGTGGTGCAGCCAAAGCTCGCCTGAAAACAGGGAGATAAAAGGAGTGCAGCGTGGCTCCTGGCCTTATCTGCTTTGTGTTCCAATCAGCCACGTTATTAATCATTGACATTAATTAGAGCCATTAATCACGCTTCAGAATGGATGTGTCTGTGTTCGGAGGGCAGAACGGGGATAGCACTAGAGCGTTTCGACAGGCGACACACCCCCAACTCTCAAATACATCTGACTGGAGTGTGCTACTTTTTATGATTAGGTTAGAACATGCAAACTATTGTACTTGAACAATTTATGTCTGCGCAAACTTCTGTAGCTTGTAAAATGAAAGAGTTTTCTTGATGTTCAGGTCAAGTGGAGACCTTGAATTTAACTGAAATCTAATAACGTATATTTGTGATACGTGGGGCACATGCATAAATTCATTACTTTCTTATGTCAAATGAATTAATGAATGAATCAGTGATTAATACTCATGAATACTCAACAGTATTGTCACATAATCAGTAATAATCTCTGTAATTGGAGAATTGAATTGATCTGCTTTGTGATTATTACATTATTTAAATTGAAGACGGGTATGATTTTTATTTGCATAATAGCCTGGATAATCATCCCAACAAATTAATATATTACAATATCATGATTGCATCTTAATATAATATTTCACTTCCGCAGGCACGGCTGTATGGATAGACAGTCACAGACACAGAGCAGATTGATGTAAACAGATATCCTGTACTGGAACTCACATCATTCAGGATTGTGAAAGCTTCGGACAGAGCTTCACCCAGCAGCCCGATCCCTTTGGCAAACAGCTTATCCAGATGTTCCTGGAAATGCTAACAGATAACAAGGAAAGAGGAAAAGACAGGATTTAAACACTAATCAAACAAATTCACACTGATATGATCCACGTACATTCACTAACTTCCAATTTGATCAGGACTCACGTCTTTATTGTTTCTGTCAGCCCGGACCAGAGTGCCATTCAGACAAGGCTCCACATAGTGGATCTCCTGATTATACTGGGAACATGCAAATGACAGTTAGATGAAGGAAAATGACAAATACACTCCTTTCTCCATGCAAGGCACTGTGTTAGAATTATCTGAAAAACAGGCCAGAATTCTCTCTGCTAGAAACATTACATTTCACTAAGATAACAGACAGCAATGACTGAGAGACACGCACAGACATATAGACGTACAAAGACACAGACAGCACAAGGACTGAACACAGACAGATGTCAGTTTGATCGAAGTGAGACCTACTGCGATGATGTTGAAGAAGTCGTCATCTCCCAGTGTGTCTAATATGGAGGAGACAGTCTGTCTGGCAATGGTCAGCCTCAGTCCTTTCATGCTGCCACTAACATCAACGAGGATAACTACATCCTTAGGAGACGTCGCTGCCTGGATGTACCTGTGATATGGAGTTACATCACTCACTTTGTATCCCAGAGTACTGAGGGAAACAACAGGCTAAAAGAAATGATTTCTTTACAAACAATATGATGTGCAACAAGAGCGCAACGTATGAAAAGGCGTACCACTTTCTGTTTCTGCAGTCAAAGCCGATGACCCCATGCTCATCTGGATGCCACTTCACCCCTGGGGATAAGATCAGGGAGTGAATTAACAGATAGTCAAAAGCACATTTCTTCAGATATAAACCTATTTCCACGGTGTTAGACAAAGAGACTGATTCAGGATATCTGGCATTAATACAGCTCTATCAATTCAAGATATAATCTCTGAGTAGTGCCCATAGGTAGCAGATGAGATGCTGTGTGGAGGGAACTTGACTGGAGGATGAAGGTTAAGTATTTCAGAACTCCACAGGCGATGTCCAGATTTGCCTGGGGAGTCGTCAGCGCTCTGTTGGGGAGGCTCTTGTGGGACTGGCCAAAACTGTTTGAGTTCTGGAAGGACATCAAGAATGAGTCTAGAGCTATTTTAAATCTTGATTTACCGCTGGACGCGATATATTACAGTACTGTGCAAAAGTCTTCGGCACATGTAAAAACAATTCCATAAAACGAAGACGCTTTCAAAAATAATGAAATTAAACGTTTCTAAATATAAAACAACATACTATAAAGAGCAGTCTACAGACACACTAATGCAGAAAACAAATAAATATTTGACAAATAACAAATAACAGACAAAATGTATAAAATATCTAGGGTGCCTAAGACTTTTGCACAGTACTGTATATATTGGGGGGGTTGTACAGAAAAACACGATTCATGGAGACCAACTTTATGTTTAAAGTCCTACTGTTAATTAACAGTAGGACTTTATTGTTAATTGCCAGGAAAATGATTATTATTTGTTGGTCCCACCTCAGCCACCAACAGTAGAACAGTGACTAAAGACTAAAACAGGTGTGTACAGTGGAAAACATGACAGCAAGCCTACCACTGAGAATGGACATTTTCTTGCACAGTAATTATGTACAAGTGAAATAAGATGTGTAATAGATGCATAATTGAACTAATTCCATATCCCTCATCTATTGTTATTTCTTTTCATAATTTTATTTGATTCAAATTTTATTTATTTATTCATTTACTTAATTTACATTTTATTTTTTCCCTCTTTGGAGATTCATTTTAACCACCAGGCGTTAATGCCAAAGAAGGTTCGGGAATGTAATGTTCACATAACACAACACTTCAATGATGAATAAATACGTTTAAAAAAAATCTGAGATGCTGTTATATATCGGTGAAGGAAATCTTTCCTTTTTGCATCTCTCCATATAAATTCAGCCCATATCTGTATCACACCATCTTCAGTTGTATCTCATCTCTGCGGCTGTGCTCCAGCACTGCAGTGAGCCCACCGACTGTCTCATATCATTCTAATGGTCTAATAGCTGCGGTAGGGTCCAACAGCTCTGGACCGTGTTTCAGTGTGGCTGTAGACCCACACCGGCAAATTCTGATTAATTAGATACTGTATATATGCATCCTCTCTGATGGTCTGTAAAATTACAACATTAGCCAAATCACCCTTTTAGTGATCCTATTTCATTTGTTCTGATTTTTTTCCCCCTCCAATGACGGCTCCCTTGAGACAGTCCTCTTTCACAAACACCCTCATACACACACACATACACACACAAGCGCACACACACACGGATAGAGAAATAGAAAGAGAGAGACAGACAGAAAGAAAGACAGAGAGTGTGAGGACTCACCGGGGTACTGTCTGAAGAAACCCTTGGCACTCCCAAAGTACTGCCAGATAAGCGAGGGGTCTCTTTCAAAATTATCTACAAACACTTTATTCAGGGCCTCGGACCAGTAAACCCCGTTCACTATATCGGGATCTGGGTTAGGGACAGAGGGTGGGTGGGTGGAGGTGAAGGAGGTGAAGGGTGAGGGGTGAAGAGACAGAGAGCGAGGAGAGAGGGAAGGAGAGGTAGGTGGGAGAGAGACAAGTAAATTAAATGGTAATAATGGTAATCATCCTGGTCACCATTACTGAGCGCACAGTTGACCTTTGCCCCTTATTGACCCCTCCCGAAGGAGACACAATGGCTGTGACTAAATCACCCCCCCCGCCCCTCCTCCGGCTGGACGTGCCAGCAGCTCTCCCTTTGTGCTGCGAACAGACGGCAGCGGAGAGCTATGGGGAGTCCATTACAGCCAAACAAAAGGAGCCTGCGCGATACATGGAGAGAGGTGACACACTCTGCTATAAAACAAGAAGCAACCGAACGGTTACCACATGAGAAACAGAACCCCCCCCCCCCAGCCTCCACCCCCCACTCCATCCCTCCCTCCTTCTCTGCCATCCAACCTCCACTCTCTCCAGTGTCTTTGAGAGGTCTGCGGATGCTTTCTCTCTATCTCTGGACCGTTATCGATCCCCCACCTCCACCTTGCCCGGCCTGTGACACTGATATAGCCCGAGCGACCATTTCTCACTTTCTCCCATTACTCTCCTTCCCCCGGTGCATCAGCTCAGTAGGTACATAACACTCGCATAATCCCGCTTTCTTGTCGTACGCGTGTCAGCAGCCTGCGGCCGTGCGCTGTGTGCTCTTACCTTTGTTGTACATGTTGGTGGGCACCTGCACCACGCTGAGGCTGAGGTTGACTGACAGGTTATTGAAATGGTCATTGGGCTCCAGGATGAACTCTCCTCCCAGCTCCACGTTATTGCCCTCCTCGTCCACCTCATTGATCAGCACAGCGTTGAAGTACTCATACTGAAGAAAACAACCGCAGGGTGAATTCAACAAATGCTAACTGTATGAACGCAGAAACAGCGAGACTGCAGCCATGTCATGCATCTTTATTCGTTAGCTTAAAGCTGGAACGATAATAATGATATCCATGATGAATTGACTAGACGAAGTTCTTCAGGCAGGGTATGCGTTTCCCTCAGCGGTTTTACACTAAAGTCAAATCAAAGTTTATTTGTCAAATGCACAGTAGCAGTACGGCACAGCAGCAGTTGTTAGCTGGCAACGAAATCCTCTCAGCATTATAGACTAGATCAGAAAAGATAAAAACAGAGAATAAATAAGTAAAAAAGAAAACAATAAAACTAGAAAAATAGGGTGGGATTGGTATATACAAGGTAATAGTAAATATAATAGAGTCAGTTTGCTATACACTATTATACCCAGGCATGAGTACATACAAATTTTGTATGAAATTATGTACACTCAGTTTTTATGTTGTTTTCTAGTGTGTCAAAATGAGCTTAAACCAAGCTACTGATGCTTGTCATTGAAGTTTTAAGATGGAGTTGAAAGAGTTGCATGACTGCAAGTGAAGAGTCAAGAGCAGCCTTACTTTCCTAAAGTGAAACTCAACCTTTTGGTTGGCCTGTCCTTCACTGACTGCTCCTGCAGGAGAAACTACCTCATCCTGTCTAAGCAGCCTCACTGTGGCCTCTGGTGCTCACTGTGAGGCTGCACTGGGAGGGAGGAGGGAGGGAGGGAGGAGGAAGGGACGAGGAAGGAGGGAGGGAGAGATGGGTGATGGACTCCACAGCATCATACTCGGGGGAGGCCGCGCGGGCATCACCATCAAGCAGCCCCTGACAGCTCATACCACGCCTGAGCAGCTCTCTGACGAGCTGCGGCGGGGTGGAGGGGGAAGAGCTGCGGAGGGAGAGAGGCAGGGGAGAGAAACGTGCACCCTCAGCAGAACTGATAGTGCTGTAGAGAGGCACGTTAACCACCAGGGTTATTACTGTAGAGCAGGCCATGGGACACTGCAGCTCTCCGAGACGCCCCACTGACTCTTACACCACTGCAGTTAGCTAGGCCCTGCTGCAGCGATCTGCACCCCATTACAGATGGCTGGGCCTATTGCATTACCTGGCTTGAATAAGTGGAGATGGTGGGTCTCACTAATCTTTATTCTGTATAGGTTTAGCAGGGCCTGACTCTCGCTGCAGTTGTTACAACTAAACAGCTTCATGGAGTGGCCAAACTAATTTGCTCTGAGCCGCCTACTTTCCTTCCACTGCTGTTACGGATCACATTGTTCAAGGGGAACTATTATGCAAGATTGCTTTCACTGAGAAGTGATCAACAAGAGCATTAGGCATAGGAGTGACCAAGCTTTACCGTGTCTTTGAGCAAGTCATTCACAGTATTCTTTAATATTTATTTTTTAGCATAATTTTGTGATGGTGTGATCAGTGTTGACGATATTGTTTAGAAACTACCTCAATAGCAGGCAACTGTATAATAAAATACTAGATGAGATTTTAAACATATTTCACACCATCTTATTTTCCTATTTAAAAAAAAGAAATATTCCGACATACACGGCGTGATAAAGATAACACAAATTCCTAAATTAGACAATAATTAAAAATATTGCCAAGGCTGTAAACTGTTATGAGAGCGAATCAAAAACAGGAAATTGCAAAAGCAGAAATTAGGGCTTTGACTATTACAATGACAATTTAACAGGCTTCAGAATCCTATATAAATAACCAAAGAGGAGATCCTCAGCCTGGCAACGTTTTGTTGGAAAGATTTTATAAAGGTAAACAAAGAGCACTTCATTCAAACTATGTTCATCCTACAAAATTAATTTTTATATTTCTGAAATTATAATTTTATGGGCAAGACTAAAAGTTCCTTCTTTCTAAACCTGTTGAAGGTTATTTCTATAGGCTCACCTAAATGTCGGAAGTTGAAAGTGCACAAGTTGTATTAGTAATAAACACCACATGGCAATGCAACATTAAATAAAGTTCTCAAGTAAGAGCCAAGTTGCTGCGTTCCATCAGTCCTCATCTGCACACCCTTGAACTGTGCACTATACACAGGTCAATGCAAAACACCCAACTGCCCTAACATGAGACAGCTGAGATAAGAGCAGCCAGCTTATCTCACTGTGGTCAGGGAAATGGTGCGTGAAAAATGTGTGGTGTCAGAGGAGGCGAGCTTGATTAAATGATGCCACAAGGAGCAATATCATGACATCATATCATTATCGCAGGTGGATATTGAATTTCCCTTATTATTTTTTATGGCCTTTAAAATGATTTTCTGTGTGATACAGTGCAATAAAACAAAGCATATAACTTGCTTGAGTAAAAGTGTTAACATAGCCTGTATATATCAACAGTGTAGGAGAACACCACTGTAAGCATTTCATGTATTTTTTCAGGTTATTGATAAAAACTGGTTAGTGGTTTTCATGATTCATCTAAACACTGCCAAAATAAAAAAAAATATGCCAATGCAGCATAGAATAAAACCATAAAACCATGTACTGTTTATAGGAAAAGCTGAAACCAGGCAGATAATTACAAATCAAAATATTTCAGCAAATCCTATTCCAAAAATATTATGAGGGCTTGTTTTAATATCTGATCATATTGAATCGGCAAAGGGACAATGCACGGAATAACAAGGCTTATGTATTTTGCATTTGTTTTCAAACTTGTCCCAAAACAGCAGACTGTTATATTCTCTGTTTTGAGATTTAAGAAATATCAAACTGTCCATAGTGTGACGTCATCTGCAGGACAATTAAACCTTGTTTCGTTAATAACAGTTCAATGATATAATTTAGATGAAAAAATAGCCACAAAATGCCCAAATTCCTCAGTGAAGGTTAATAATGTTAATATTTTGAGTAAGCACGTTGTTTTATATATTTAGGAGAGCAAAACAATGTTGTAGAGGTATTAAAATCATTTGACTGAATATCTACATATCTAAAGGTAAAAGGAAAAATTAAAAAATGTAAAAATATATTGTGAAAATATTTTATTTTTAGAGGCAGAAATTAGCAGTCATGTGTTATGATTGAAATGAACTTTAAACAGAGATTTAATATGATTACACAATAAAGGTTTGGAAATAACGATTTCCTAAACATGAAAAGGTAAAATGTATACTCTCTTGCCCTGTTTTGCCTGCTTGTAATGGATTTGTGACCAACAGAGAAACAGGCGGGAAGCGAGGTGACTGAAATGTATTCACATGATGTAAATGCTTCTATTAACTGTAAAGTGCTGCCATTATTTTAGTATTTTGTTGCTCGAGTGGGTTTCCAATCTAGAGCCATGAAAGTGAAACAATGCACCGCGCACAAGAGTTTCATTTATCTTTGTCTACTGGGGGGAGAGAGAGAGAGAGAAAGAGAGAGAGAGAGAGAGAAAGAGAGAGAAAGAGAGAGAGAGAGAGAGAGAGAGAGAGAGAGAGAGAGAGAGAGAGAGAGAGAGAGTACAGTCTCCATGGGACAGAAATACTGCATTCCCTCCGCATAGGCAGAGGAAGCTCACTGCGAAATCCGCAATAAAAGCAGCACAGACGCTAAATAATGTCCTGTAGTGAACAGAAGCATATTTTAAATGCAACTAGATAGAAAGCATTTTACTTTTCTCTCCCTTTTTTCCCCCTTTTTTTTCTTAGTATTGGCTTTGTTATGTACAGCCCCAAAGATTGAGTCCAATGATATCAGTTGAAAAATGATGAATCTTATTGTAGGCTACTTCTAATCTTGGATTGCATTTAGAGTCAGGACAGAAAAAGTTTGGGCACTGCCTCTAACCATAGATCTTATTGATGTTATTTAGTTACTATTATAGTGACTTGTTTGATGTTATGTTACATACTGTTATTTAGTTACAGTTACTGTGTGTGAAACTTAACCAACTGCGCAGTCACTACGCTGCACAGGCTGCTTTTGAGTTATGATTACACTTAAAAACAATCAATGTGAGTTATGACACCCATGACACTGCAGCCTTCAATGTATGCGGCGTTGCTTATCAAAGAAGTATTATGTATCAAACCGCTGACAGGGCATTAGTGTGAAGGACGGTGCCAACGCAATTAAAGACTTTTTCGCCTATTACCCTTCTCTCACCTTGCCACCGTTCGCCACCTCCACTTAAAATGATTCATCTTGGTCTACTTCATTGTGTCCTGCTAAATTTTAATAATTCCCTTCCCTCTTTCTTTTCTTTTTTTTTTTTTTTACTTTTCTTTGCTCCCCCTTTTGTCCAGACCAAACCTCACCTGCAGGTCAGGATTATCCTCATGCTGATGGTGCGCTTCCTCTGCTGCCTCCACCAGACGCTGACGGGAGGAGAAAAAAGTAGAACCATTGTTACACTTGTATGATACGTAAATATACTTAAATATGCAGCTTCTATATTGGGCAATATACCTGGATTTTTTTTACTATAAAATGTTTGTTTTTTTATACTTATGCAAAGTTTCAACAAAGATTCTTCGTAGGCTATAACTTCAGGAAACCCATCTAAAGGGTTCAGTGACTACGGGTTTTTCTAGGCGCATCTGATGAATTTTTTTGTTTTTTTTTCTTTTGTTTTTTTTTTTTTCTGCTCTATTTTGCTGATTTCTATACTTTTCAGGCTTGCTGCTTGCACGTTGTCTTGCCACTCCATTATTTTCACATTTCAGCAAATGTCATGCTTTTGAAGAGTGATATGGGAACAATTGTCGAGCTTTAGATCATTGGATGGAATTTAAACGACAGCAAGCGAGGTTTTTTTTATATTTATTTTATTTTTATTTTTTTTAGTTGGATTAAACAAAAAGTAGGCTATACGTTGCCACTGTAGGCCTATTAAGTTTTAGCACTCTTCTTCCTCGGCCAATCTAATAGTTTTTCCAAATGCGAAACTATGCATAAAATGTAGGCTATTTAGGGAACTCGGCTATGGTGTGTTGTATAGCTGTGAAATGATTGATCGGCCAGGTTGGAACAGATTTCAGCAGCAAGGCAGCAATACTTCCTACATAATATGTCGGTTCTGGAAATGTGCTTGCCTGCGTCTTTCCGGGGAAATGCTACCTAAACGTTACAGCCACCCTTGCCTTTGGAGCCGACCAGGTAATTAATATCTGTCACATGTGTCAAAATAACTGCAATGTAAACACAACTGAGGTGTTTGCGCCAACTCTGCTGTCGAGACCAAATTCATTTGACCCCCGCTGAGTTTAGTTCTCTTGTAGTCAGCAACGGCCAAACATAAAAATGAAACGATGATAAAATGAAATAGAATATTTTTTCTGAATTAGGCAAAGGATACCCCTGGTAGGCTAAAGCTTTGCCTAATTTGCCTTTTTATCAAATGTACCGGCGGTGGCCAGACTCCCCACCTTTCCCGCGTTTACTGAGGTCACTGCTTTCATTTTTATCACGCGTTTCAATTTGGAGCAAAGTGATGACGTTGTCAATTTAGGATTTTTTTGCAAATCTACTGCTGGGCCTCTATGCTTAGGTATAACAGGCTATATTTCTTTTAAAACCTTAAACTACCAAATTTGTGCCTTGTATTGTTAACACATTATTTCCAAAAAAACACCTTAATATATGCTGATGCATCTCACTTTACAAAATCAAACCGGGTTTATTAAATTAGAGCTTTAGTAATTGTAATTTATAGGCTTTGTCATGAATTGTCGCACACAACAGCATAAGGAGGGATCAGGCAGGATGAGATAAACGTTATCATTTCCCAGCACGCACTGGGAGCTGCAGGATTAAAATAGGTTACATGCACCTCTGCGCTGCTGAGGTCCCAGCAGGCTGCTGCTGGGGAAACACCGCTATTAGTGGGCCGGGATTGGGAACGGCGCGGGCCTGTCCTATGGAAAATAACCTACATGCTATTCAATCATATTGCAGTAGGCGGTTCTACATCAACTTTAATGGTATAGCCTACCTGGTCTCTGTAATACTAATAATGTAATACTAATGCTGATACTAATAATCTATTCTTCCAAGTAACTAGGTGATTATAGCTCAACATCCCCAATAAAACAACCTGGAAAAACAAACAAAACAAAAAAAAATTGTGGTAGCCTAATTTTTTCAGACATTTTTTTACCTACCCTTGTGGCTTCTGCTTTTTTCCGGAATATTTCCTCCATCTTCACAGCCAAGTTTTTGACCAGTTTCACACCATCAATTTCTTCCACTCTGACTGACTTTTCAAATTCTTTATATTTCTGAAAATGACCATAAGAAGAGTCTTGCTTTGACATTGGCTACAACTGTAAATCCCATCACTTTGTCTGCAGGAAAACATACAGTACATTTTATAGCCTTTGAGCTCAGAGGCTATTATAGGACAAACCATAATAGGCAATTTAGTCACTTGGACGCCTCACAAATGTCCACTTAACAAGAGGCAAATCAACAAGACAACAAAATAAAATATTTGGGTAATCATGACTCTCTCTCTCTCTCTCTCTCTGTATATGTGTGTGTGTGTGTGTGTGTGTGTGACTGTGTGTGTTTTACCACGTTTTAGAGTCTTTCACACACATTAGATGAGTGTTGTTTCACCGTAATCCAGAGGGGGAAATCATTAAATAAGGTTTATAAGCCTTACCAAGTGTATTAGGTGACAAGCTGCAGCCAGTCTCAGATGGATGGCTGATAAAATGCATGCTGCAACAGTGAATGATTGATGGGCTTTATCGTGTAGCGGTTATTGGCTGACAAGCTGCTGCTTTCTCTCTGATTGGCTGGAGATGCCATGTTGGGTGGCCGGGGGGCGGGGCTGAATCTGAAGGCTATGCACGGTAAGAGGGTAATTGAAATGGAGTCAAAGCACAGGAGAAAGATAATAACGTGTCAAGCTTGGGTGATTCTGGATAATGAACTACACCTCGCATAATGCTGATTCTGCTGGATGCACAGGACTTCCACGGATACAGAACAAAGCCCGGCAGAACGCAAAAGAATATAACTTTACATAATTCAACACCCACCTGGCACACAGACACACACACACACACACACACACACACACACACAGCAAATAAAAACAAAACCCTGAACCTCTCACGCTGTCCAGCCACCCACATCATACATTTCCAATACCCTTATCTAAAAATACCAAGCCACGATACTAAGCCACGATAGTAGCACACATTCAAACACTTTACACATTGTGTGGACAGGACATACACACACATACACACACACACACACACACACCAGTACATGAGGCGACAAATTACCTAGTGAAAGGAAGAGTGTGGGCTAGCAGTGGAGCAGAACAGTTCATTTCACGCCTGTCCTCCTCGCCTCAGCACCCCAAGTCCCCAATCCCCTCCTCCTCCTCCCTCACACTCCTCCAGTCATCAAGTGGAGGTTAAACCCCATCCATCAAAAGCACTGATCATGATTATTGATTAGAGTAATGACCAACGCAGGAGTAAGGCCTGCCGGGAGCCCGAAGAGTCGCAGCCATCGCAGTGTCTCTTACCCTCCATTCCCCCTGCAGAAATCTTAGTGAAATCGGGTAATTCACCATAAAATCATCTAATGATCACCCTTAATGACCAGCCCCTAACGACCCGTCAGTTCCCCCGCACCTCACTGCTTTGTGCTGACTGGCTGGGCGCTGTTCTCTCCAGACATGCCTCCATGAACAGGAACATGAGCAAAGTGCTTACATACACAAAAAAAGAAACACATCTGCTGGGCATATTGTAACGGTGAATGTTGTTGTACAAAGACAAAATGCATATTTGGTAACATTAAACAGAGGGAAATAGAACTGAATAGGAAAGTGTAAAGTGCTTCAGCCTCCATCACACGTTTGGCCTTAAATCTTGTTTGTTTTAAGGAATTGTGCGTGTTCTTTTTACCTAGACAGGAGGAAAGTAATGTGTGTTATAGACAGAGGGATCACAGTGTCCCAGTCGAGAGCCAAACCCTGGTCTACGCAGAGTGATTTATACTGTAGGATGAGTAAAATGGCCGCTATATACTCCACAAGACCCAGCCAAAGGCCCTGTCCCGGAGACCATTTTAAACACAGCACACCACTAAAAAGCAAAATGTAGGACTGGAATTTTTTTTTCTCAAATTGAAAGACAGAGCTCCTGATACAAGTAGAAACATGCTAAATCTGAAAAAAAAAAAAAAGCTGCAAAAATTTAAATTTTGCTCTAGAAGTCAAAACCTTTCAAGAATCTATGTATATGGTATGTCTAAATTTGACATGGCCAAAAACAAATCAGGATTGGTAACCAAAACACACCACCGACAGATCTCCCATGCACATGCAACGCATATCTTAGTGTACACAATATTTTAACAATCTTTTGAGGCACATTACCTGTTCATGTATGCATGTCACCTGTTTTGGACACACACTCCACACTGCCTCGGAATAACTCAACACAGTTATTGCAAGGCAGTGTTATTGGATCAGAGCTCTAAGATTAAGAAGCAGCCTACCATCTACACACACAAGTGCCACCTTCAGTTGTGGATTTCATAGCCACTGGTCTACTCCTATTTAAATTAAACAGACAGCTCGCCATTCACGTGACTCAACTTTGATGACCTTTTCAAACTGGAGGCTTCTGAACGGGCCCACCTCTGCCACCAAGTGGTCAGAAAGTTCAATCTGCTCTACTGTGCGGCTCATTCCCTGTAGATTTCACTTGTTCCTCCTGCCTCCTATTCCTCCCCTCTCACATCATCGCACCCCACCACACACTTATTCAATTTGTCTCCTTGTCGCATTCATATCCAGAGGTTGAAACTCTTGACTCCAGAGAGTTAACTGGAGAGATGAGATGAGAGAGGAATCAGTGCTGTGGTTAATGGGCCGTATCAAGTACAAACACACACACACTCACACACACATGCGGGCATACATGCACACACACATACAATGCAAACACACACAGCTGTGTCTCTGCTCAGCACACCTGAGTCTCCTCCAAAATAACGCATCAGTATTCAGCTGAGACACCAAAATGTGTCTGCAGCCATTAGAGGAGAATACAGCATTACAGCATACAATGTGTGTAACTACATGGCCATTGGGGAGAGGGAAAGAGAGACACAGAGGGAGCAGGCTTATTCACGCAAGATACGACGATATGTGAGGAATATTGAGAAAAGGAAAGAGTACCTTTTGCAGTAGTTGGGATCCAGAATATTTTGCAGAAATAGATTTAATTTCTCCACCAAATGCCGATGCCCAGAGCTTCACACTAGAACACAAAAATGACAAATCCCATTTTAGCTAACAGCATCTTAAATTATATGGAGAATGTACACATTTCAACATTATATATTTCTTTATTTGTACACTGAACATTTGAAGGAAAAAAAGGAAAGGGATTTAAAAAGAATCTTTTTGTTTACCGTTGCTCTGTTAAAATACCCACAAATACACAGGAGTGAATGAAATAAATGGTTTCTTTCAACTAGATGTCTAACCATGCATGTCACTGTCCAACTGTACACAATTTGAAGCATGGTAATTAGAATAAAGGTGCCATCTGAACCCATTAACAACAGATGATTAAAGATTCACTCCATTCAGAACAGCAGTCACCCCTTCATCTTCTGATGTAGGTTGAAAACTATAATCTTTTCAATAAGTATCTCATGTCATCCTCTAAAAATGCTTCTATCTTACTCCTTAGCTCTAATTTATTTTTTCCCCCCATATTTCTTCCCTCTTACATGATAAGTCTATGGTCACAGGAATATTGCCATGGCCCTTATGGCCCTGACCTTTGCACTCCTTACTGTTGGTTGCTTCTAATTTTGGTGATCTATAGGTATTAGTTGCACTCATTGTAAGTCACTCTGGATAAGTGCAGCAGCTTAAATGTAAAAAAATATAAAAGTAATGTAAATGTAATTGTCCTACAGGGAACCTGGATGCTGTTTTACAGTGTAAATTGATTTAAGGATTCAAAATGGCACACAAACTAGATCTATTAATGTGTCCTCTAAAAAATAAAGGGTTGTTAGTTGGTTCTGCTTAGAGGTTTTCTTGACTGCAGAACCCACTCTGTAAAAGAAAGCTCAGAGATATTTTTTAAAAAGAACCTTTTCCCAACCTATTTTGTTTGTAGTTTTAAAGACAAACTCACAACAGCTTGCAGGAAAATTACATTTCTTTATATTGTCATAAAAGTAGGCAAAACATGGAACTAACTCTTATGGTACTTGAACTTGGTAAATCCACTGCCAATGTTGCGGCAACCTGACTAAGAAAACTCTGTGTAGCTCTGCGCTTTACGGAAATGATTCTGAAGATCCTGAGTTCAAATTCAGAGCTTAACAGATTTTAGATTGATATCATATAATGTCAGTAGTTTCAACAGCTAACTTGACTGGAATCTGCACTTGAATTATAGATGTTTACATTTGTATTTTTTGTATAGTCTTATGTATAAATTGTTGCAGGCATAACTATGTAGCCAAGCCCTGTGAAAAATGTTCCCCAGTTAAAAGGCTTAAAAGGTTCTCCTACAGAGGCAAGCTGACTCTAAAGGATCCATTTGAGCTTCAATTTAACTAAACAAGTCACAAACAAAAGGGTTGCGGAATTGTAATTGCAGAAATAGGAACTGTAACAATTCATAGTTATAAGAAAATACTACACTGATAAATACAGGACAAATTAACAAGTTAGCACCTTTTAGTAAATTTTCCTCATGACACATTTTAAGAAAAAAGACTATGAAAGGTTCCTTTTAGAAATATTTACCCCCAAGAGCTCATAAGGTCTCAAAAAAGGGTTGTCTTGTTCGAAGCAGAACCACACAGCAGAATCCTACTGTAACACCTATTGTTAGTTATTGTAGAACTCCCCCCCCCCCCCCCCAAAAAAAAAAAAAGTAAAAAGAGATCAATGAGTTAGATGCAGTGGATGAGTCTTATTGGTGTAGAATCAGTTCTAAACCTGCAAGGTAAATTTCATTGTATGGACATGGTTTTGAGGTTAGCCATTGAGATACACCTATTTTTTTCTGAATTTGATCATATTTGAATTTCTCCACCTCTTCTCTTTTTCAAACATCTTCCTTATTTGCAAAAAAAGACATTTGGAATACCCCTATATCCCCTTATTAGCGTTACACCTGTCAACCAATAAGTGGCCTTTTAAAAACAATGACAAGAAATAGTTGCTTGTTGCAAGTTAAGCCGTAATATGGCCTTTGTCGGCAATGAAGTAAGTCATAAGTCAAACAACCCAAAAAAAAAAAGTTGCATTTTCAAAAAAGCATTAGTCTTGCTTTCCTGCCTATATCTTCATATAACTTTCACCCGTTTGATACTAGGCTACTTTGAATTAAGGTCATAAAAGATTTATGTGTCAGGTTGGTAAACTGAGTTCAGGTGGCAACATCCTTGCCTGCAAGGGAAAAAATAGTTTCCATGTGATAAAAAGTTGCGGAGCCTCTCACTCACACTGACAGAGGGATCCCCGGCTGGGACCCCACCACCTGCACCACATTCAGGCCGACGGTGATCCAAAAGAGAAGGAAGCTGGTGCAGCACATGTGCGAAAACAGTATCCTCCAGTTCCCCTGCATCTTGTGCTTCTTCTTTTTTTTTTTTTTTTTAAATCCCCGTCCCAACACCACACCACGGACAGGATCCCGGTCCTCCTTCTCCAGTCGCGCGCTACTGCCAGCACATACTGTTAGGTCAACTGGATTTGGCTGCAGGCTTCCCCCTTCACCAGGTCCGCGTCCAAGAAGGGGCGAGCTGTCAGTCCTGAAAGCACTCCGCTGCTGAGAGAGAGAGAGAGAGAGAGAGAGAGAGAGAGAGAGGAGGGGGTAGGAAGAGAGAAAAGAAAGAGGGGGGAGAGGAGGGGTTGAGAATGGGGGTGCGGGAGAGAGGGTGAAGAGAGACACATAGATAGATAGATATAGATAGATAGATAGATAGATAGATAGATAGATAGATAGATAGATATAGGAGGGCAGATAGAGAGAGACAGAGAGAGAGAGACAGAGACAGAGAGAGAGAGAGAGAGAGAGAGAGAGAGCATTCACCACATCAAGCCTCCATGACCCTCGAGCCTATTTCTCCATCCTTTGCGCCCTCGAAGAGTCTTTTCACATCCATTGCCGTCTTCTCACATGGGAAACCCCCCGGTTCACCGATGAGAAGCATCACGCGGACCTGTCGATTTGTTTGCACCAAAGTCTGAGAAGGGTTTAGTGGTCAAATGGGCAGAATATCAGTTACACCTGAGCACCCAAAACCGCTGGAGATGATGGGTTCATTCATTCAGTTTGCAGCTGGGCAGAGCGTGGACCGCTGCCGTCTAGGCTGCACTGTTTTCCATAGATCTGCAGAGAGAGACAGAGAAAAAAATACACATAGGAGTGGATTAATTTGCGAAATACTTAACTTTGGTGTTCCTCTACGACGCACTTCCCACCGACATTAAGATTTGCATGTCTTGACTGAGAATAGCACTGACCTGTTTCAAAGTTGTTGCATTTAAAAACCGAGTCTGCAAGAAAAGGCTGGAGTGTGTTTTTTCCCTGCTCACACACACATGCAAGCTTGCCAGCCTGTGAAAGCGACTATTCTTAAACTATAATTGAAATGTGATGGTGTAGCTTAACATAGCCTACGTTTTGAAGACGATGACTGAAGAAATAAATAAATACGTTTAGGAGGAGATCCCCGAAATGAAATGGCTCTGTGGGTGAGTAATGGGACTGCAGACATTAGATGTAGGCTGCCGCACCAGCAGCAGCACAATAAACCATGCTGAGTATCATAGGCGTCATTTGGGTAGGGCAAGATATGGGCACTCGCCATACCTTAGCCTAAGAGAGTCCAAATTTGATCTTGTAGTTTTTGTTATTATAATAGATAGATCAATAATAAGCATAAATTGTCAGAAATGTATTTGGAATATCTAAAAAAAAATAAAAAAAATAAAATAAAAATCATTCCAGGGACATTCAGGACCAACATCCCCTCTAAACTTTGCGCGTTTGTCTAAGACAGGCTAGTTAGTCTATTACTTTATCATATTGACCAAATAATGATATGATGTCAGCCATCAATAATTGCTCCAATTTCACCCCAGAAATCAATTTAAGCAGGTTTGGAAATTTTGGCGGCAAATGAAATTAGACTTTTTAGTGTTGTACATGCATGACCACATCTGGCGCTATTTATCATTTCTGCGGGACTATGACTGGTGAGGGGACAATTGCACTAACATCCTCATATATGGAGACACAAAGTTTTTGTTTGTGTGCTATATTCATCAGTATCTGCAATAAAATAAGACCCGGAGATGTTCCCATATCCGTACTCTAAACGCTGATTAGGGTGTGATAATGATGTCAAGGCAGGGAGCGGGCTGATGTATCCCCCACCACACAAGCGGTGTTTCGACTTGAGCCTTTATTAGTTTAGTAATTGCATCGTACATCAAAGTTGCGAGGAGCCTGTACTGTCTGGGACGTGCCGATAAGGCGCATGTTGGATGACGGACAATATCAACCATTATAGCCTCTTCTCTGACCGGGCCCCAATCACATCTGGCTTGCTGAATGCTTTAATTAACTATCGACTGCAAAATAAAAATGTGTTGCACCGAAGAGTCTTGCGACACTGTGGAAATTCCTGTATTTTTATTCAGTTTATGCAGTTTGGCCTAGTCGTTAGAGAGAAAGTACTGTGTCAGCAAACATCCTCCCTGCTGAAGTGTCCTTGAGCAAGTAACATAATTCCTGTGTAGCTTCTGACCTCTGACCTGGAGGGAGAATTCAGTGAAAAGAGAATTTTCCTAAGGGGATCAGTAAAGTCTCACATTATATATGCGAGATTTCGAGAGACAATGGACAAGAGGTAGAATTGATAGACCTGGTGTCTTCAGAGGCATTATAGAAACCTAGCTTTTACAGTAATAAAAATAATTAATTACAAAAATATTTTACAATAATTAAATAATTTCATGACCTCCATCGTTGCTAAGGTTTAATGAACCCACTATAGCACAGTACATAGAAATAAAGGATGACAGTTTTAGTGAATTTTAACAGACATTAAAGACTGATGTGCTGCTGCACACCCTCTAATTTACTGCACTGTTGATAGTGCTTATTTAAAACATTTCCTTTTAGTGCAATGGATCCAAAGTGGGGTCTGGAAACCACAAAGGGTTCCAAAATGAGGAATAGGTTAATTTCAATAGTATTTCATTATCTAGCCTATTTAGCAGATAATGTATAAGGATGGCTGTGTTACTCACAGGTTTCATTGTCCCCCACTGTTGTCATCTCACCTACAGACAGTTATGTAATTCTGTATCAAGCCATATCAGACACCTAACATTTTCCATTTTCCTGCCATATTCCAATTTAGAATAAAATATAAAACTAGAAAATGTGCTCAGTAGAGCACGGACCTCCGCCATGTCTGACAACACCCCGCAAGGAAGTTATACACCTTTTGGTGATATGCCACTCCCACCACCATGCCCCCTTTTGTCCAATCGACATGAAAGTTAACCAGTTCTTCCTTGGCCCATACCCAACCTTCATACCAAGTTTTGTGCAAATCCGTGACTAACTTTTTGAGATATCCTGCTAACAGATCAGCTGTCCCAGCCACAAGTGATGAGCTGCATTCCCTTCTCTGTCTACTAATATTTAAACCTTGACTCCAACGAGCACCGTCTTTGAAACTTGATAAGCAAAGCAGCGCTCCTTCAGCTTCATTCTATGAACATAAAAATGGCTAGTGTTTGAAAATATTTCTACAACTCACATAGAAAATATGCAGTCATGATGCAGGAACAGGTCCATGCCATCCCAGGATGCAGTGGTGATCACGGCTTGATCCTCTGTTTCTCCTAATTATGATGTCATAATGGACCAGGACTCTGTAGACTATCTGCTCCACCAATCAGAGCCTGTTGCAGCTACAACACATCACAATCTAATTAGAATGTTGGCCATCATTGGCTGGACCAGTTTGGAGTACAAGCACAGATCCTGTACAGACCCACGGCGCTTGTGTTCAATTCGGTTCAATGCACTAAAGCATTACGACACGGTTATCGCTTAAATAATTCCACTAATGTCACTTAGGTACCACAGGTAATAACATTACCAAACATTAAAGTTTGCAGGACAGCAGAAGATGTTGATGTCTGTAAATTGACGGCGAAGAGTGTGGCTCTGTGTTGGATCCAATATGGCATTATCAGTGTACGGGACTGAATGTGGCATTTAGCCCATAGGCGAGAGGCAATCGGCAATCTCTTAGTCAAAGACGCCCTCTAGAGGCCATCTCATGATGCAACATCTCAGTAAGTATTACCTGACTGATTAAGTGACTGACTGACTACATGACCTGAATTTGCCTCGTGATGCCCTCGGCTGCTGGGAAAAAGCCCCACTGGAGGTCTTCAGCTTCACAATCTACCAGGTAAAGCATGTGAGAGGCACAGCTTCATCTACTGACAAGACAACTGCTGCTGCTACTCCAACTACTGCTACTGTTGGAGTCGTAAAAGTTCCAAAAAAGAAAAAAAAGAAACTGCTTTAATCAAGCCCTGCAGCCAAGATTCTTATTCCCAGGCCACGGTATAAAACTGGCTAGTGTTTGTAAATATTTCTTCAACTCGCATAGAAACTCGAAAACATAGACCTCCGCCTTGTCTGACAACACCCCGCAAGGAAGTTATGTTAAGTTAATCAGTTCTTCCTTGGCCCATAACCAACCTTCATACCAAGTTTTGTGCAAATCCGTGTCCAACTTTCTGAGGTATCCTGCTAACAAACGGACGGACGGACAAACACACAGACACGGGTAAAAACATTACCTCCTTGGCGGAGGTAATGAGGGCCTGTGGTCCAATGTGTGTTGGGGTTCTTGACATTAGGGAACCCTGTTTAAGGCGCTGTCCATTGTGGCTCCTGAGGCTGCTATTTTAGTCTATTCAGAAGTGGGCCTTTGGGTGCTGTCCATGTGTCAAGGCACGCAGCCTTGACAAGGCACACAGCCTTGACAAGGCACACAGCCTTGACACATTTAGAAAGCTTCCTTTTCTCTGCGAACAGACTGAATGATGGGCAGGCTAATGAAAACAATGGCAGTGGGAACGTAGATTTTCTTTCCTCTGCATACACTGACCTCGTTCCAAGTGATTTTCCATTTGAAATCAATCAAACATAAAAATAACTTAGACAGAAAGCTTTTACAGTAATCAGACCTAGATGCCTCTTGGACCTACTTGGACTCTCAACCCAAACACTTGTAATCTCTGTCTTGACTTGATTAGACATAAACCTCTTAGAAGGTTACACATCGGACACCTGTTGTCATGCTCTGTCTAGTTAAGTCTCAGGGCTTAACCTCACTTCATGCCTCCAGCAGCCTTGACTAATGCAAGTCAGAGCACCTCAAACATCTTCACCTCCAAGTGAACTTCTCTGTCTGGTTCACCTGAGCTGCACTTATGACCAATAAAGGATTCGTTTTTTGTGAGGCTTAACAGCTCAAGATAATTGGTCTTGCACAGACCTGTTGTCACATTCAAACATCTATAAGGGCCTAACCACTACTGATGTTTGAGAATTAGAAATTATACAATAAGTTTACCATGCAACGATAAGTACTGTGGTTAATTTGACATAACCTCTGGCTGTTCTCTCCATCCCGACACAACCCAGCCTTTCCACTTCAGTCCCCTGTACTTTTCACTGAAGAAACCATTACATTTCACAATGTTTTTCCCAAGTTCAGGTTATAATCAACTCAGCATAAGGACATCAGGGAAGCACAGAGGGATTTGATCCAATTTAGTAATGTATTTGCTAACTTCTTTAGAGGAGGTTAAATATAGCACATCACAGTGATCCCGAGTGCAGACTACACATTACATTGTGTAAATAAAAGCTTAATCACTTACTTTGCCACTTTGGGCATGCCAGGCTTAATGTGATCTCACCTTAAGGTAAACTAAGCTGAGCTATAGGAAACACTCTTATCTGTAAGACTCAAATAGAAAGAGAAAATTATCCATACAAATTTGGAGCCAAAGTTTTTCTGATGGCCACGTTTGCATTCATGTGCAACAATGAAGATAATGTATCTTGTAACTATGATGACACTATATTCAGATCTATAAACTGTACACTCTAATCTGCTTGACGTACATTTCCCCCATGTCCCCCCTGTATCGAGACAGAGAGAGAGAGACAGTAAATATGAATCTCTGTGTGTTTTATGTTACATGATCTGTTTGATTTGCATTTCTTACAGTTACTCTTTACAGTTTAGTATATGTTTTAATCATGCTGTTTGTTTATGATTATTAAGTATTACCATTATTTTTGTAAGCTTTGGCACCATAAGAATTACTTGTCATGCCAATAAAGCTGATTGAAATTTGAAAATTGAAAACTGACAGAGACAAAGACAAAGAGGGGCAGAGAAAGACAGAGAGACAGAGAGGGACAGAAAGAAAGAGTTCTGATGCAGAAAGACAAAATGAGACAGAGAGAGAGTAGGAAAGAGTGAGAGAAAATAAGCTTTTATATATATATACACATATATATGTATATATATATATATATATATATATATATATACATATATATATATGTGTGTGTGTGTGTGTATATATGACAAATCTCCTGTGACCATTTCTCAGAAAGCTAAAGCAGGAGTCCATTTCAATTTCCATGCAGTGGAAGTGGGGAGGGAGTTTGTCTTTTGCGGTGAGGTGCACCTTGGAGCCGTCCTGCTTTCAGCACCTTTACAATCAAGTGAAAGGCGTGGGTTCAAGGATCATCACCCAGAGGAATTACTCTTTGTTAAGTCCAGATCTGAAGGACTTATTCTTAGACTTAGGGCATCTAATCTCAGGTGTCCCACTCTGTGTTCCCTCATACAGTGGAGTTGTGGGTTACTGGACTGCTAGAAGACCCAGGAGTAGTAGAGTCTGCCTGTGTCTGCTCTTAAAAAGCTTTCCATCCATGCATCCCTCGGTTTCCTTACCAAATGCTTCTTACTACCTGGGCCCAGAGCAGGAGCCCCCGCTGTCGCGCGCTGGCTTCATCACTCTCTCTGTCATCATGGGCATTTTCACCGGCCCAGCCATCATACTCAACGCTACAGTGATTATTGTGTCCCTCATGCACAAGCAGCTGAGGCAGCCACTCAACTACGCTCTGGTGAACATGGCTGTGGCTGACCTAGGCACGGCAATGACAGGAGGGGTGCTGTCTGTGGTCAACAACGCCCAGGGGTACTTCTCCCTGGGAAGAACAGGCTGCGTGATGGAGGGCTTTGCAGTGTCTTTTTTTGGTGAGTGGGAAGAGGAGTAACACATAACATAACACAATGTAGGTTATATGTTATGTTTTTGACTGCCTATTCCATCATAGCTCAGTAGTATTGTAATGTAGAGTTCCTTTCCTACATGTAATACAATATCTGTTCGTCTAAGTCATTTTATCCCATTGTTTTTAATGCTCACAATCAATATTTTTAGTTTAACAAACATTTGATCGCATGAAACATTTCATCATTATGTTGATGTCATTTTCATTTAATCGCTTAGCAATGTTTATTCACGTTTTGTCAGTGTGCCTCTAATTCCACCAGCAACACCCCACTGTTTCTCCCATGTGTCTCACTGACTTTGCCTGACTTGTCTGCAGGAATCACATCTCTGTGTACGGTTGCTCTGATAGCAGTGGAGAGAATGTTTGTTGTTTGTAAGCCACTGGGACTAATATCGTTCCGACTAAAGCATGCGGCTGGAGGTGTGGCCTTGTCCTGGCTGTGGTCCCTTATATGGAACTTACCCCCCCTGTTTGGCTGGGGCAGGTATGAGCTGGAGGGTGTGGGGACATCTTGTGCGCCGGACTGGCACAACCGAGACCCTAAAAATGTCTCCTACATCCTGTGTTACTTTGCCCTATGCTTCGCCATTCCATTTGTCATCATCTTGGCATCCTACGCAAAACTAATGTGGACCTTACACCAGGTGAGCTATAGCTTCATCATAGGCTGCATTTGTTTGCATGTAACATAGGTTCATCCACAAATTATCAACTTTACAGTGTCTCCTTTTTTTCTCTGGTGGTTAATATGTGTACATTATGTTGCAAAAGTCCATTTTCCATGACATTGTGTGTTCCAGGTGTCTAAGATGGCCTGTGTGGAAGGGGGCTCAGCAGCTAAAGCAGAAATGCAGGTAGCCCGCATGGTGATTCTGATGGTGCTGACGTTTCTGATCAGCTGGTTGCCCTATGCCAGCCTGGCCATGCTGGTGGTCTACAACCCTGATGTGGAGATCCACCCCCTGGTTGGCACAGTGCCTGTATACCTGGCCAAGAGCAGCACTGTTTACAATCCTATCATCTACATCTATCTCAACAAACAGGTACTGTAAGACCACATGCGCAGATAATTTATTTTATGTACATATTTAGCAAGCTATGATAAATAAATTGGAGAGGGGAAAGTCATGTTATGGACCAGCTCTAGAGTACACTGGTCTTTTTGGGGCATCAGCACCATCTAGTGGAATTTATAGACAGTATGTTATCTCATTATCCACCCGAGTTACAGTGTGTCTGTGATTTTGTTACCGTGTCTGAAGCTTTGTGTGCATTGCATAATTTTGTTTCCTCTAGTTCCGTAAATACGCGGTGCCCTTCTTGCTGTGTGGGAGTCAGACCTGGGTGGAGGACGAAGTATCAGAAACCACTGTCGAGTCTGCAAACAACAAAGTGGCTCCTTCCTGAAATTTACACATCTACTGTTTGAATTTCATTATTGATAAAAATTTGTCTTAAATATGTCAAGATTCACACATCCTTTCAGTGTCAAAATGTTTGCATGTTTGGATTTTTTTTTTATTGTGAAATGTGTTGTGATTTTAAAGTAAATGTGAAGATGTGATATCAAGGGTAAAGTTTTAATGGTGGTGAATAGAGTATGCAGTGTCTACTTATTCTCTAAAAACTGCAGAAGACAAATAAAGGAGAACAGTAATTCAGCATAAGTTTATTCAATAATAATAGAAAATAAAATCAGTATCGATTCAAATAAAGTCAAGGCCAAAATAAAATGGAAAAATACAAAAAATGTATTGATACAAAACCTAGAGGGTTATAGTAAAGCATTTGCTACTAAGAGAAATTATGTTTACTGAATAAAAACATTACAGAGCAAATATCAAGACTTTCAAGTAGAGAACATTACCATGGGTCTTTCCATACTTTTGTACATATTTTACATTATCCTCTATTTTAATACATCATTAAGAACATTAATAGTTGTAATAGTAATGATAATCATAACAATATGATGAAAACTAATAAAAATGTTCAAATCAATAGGTGTTTCTCTGTAAACTGGTACTTTACCATTGGATTTTTTTCCCTACCCGCGAACAGAGGAACAGTGCACCTTGAAAATATTTTTTTTAAATACTCTTTCATTCCCAGCATTGTAAGGTGAGGTGTAAATGACAAATATAGAATTCACTAAACCATACACACAGTCACAAAAAGTACAAAATTGTCTCACCTTAATACACAAATCTGTTTAGAAAAAGGAGAAACAAAAGCACTATACAGTTACTTGTGCAAAGACAAACAGCTATGTGCTAATATTTAAATACCATTGGTATAGACTGAACCAAATCATTATTTTCTTTTTTTTCAGGAATCCCTGACATGAGGTAAAAGTAAGTTGTTTTCATCTTTAGTTTAACACAACTTTTAAAAGTGTTTACAAAATAATGCATATCTTCAGTTCATCAGTACTGTAATTGCTACGAATAGTACAATGTGCCTGTTATGTGCATTGGTCCTTTTATATGATACTCATCAACAAAAGGACTAGAACACATTTTTTTTACTCACAAACAATTCAAAGAGCCCTTTCAATGTGCACACAAAGTGGAAAACCTACATTTTCATGACAGTATTCGGTTGAATTAGAGTACAGTACGCACTCAACTACAAATCAAACACTCATGAACAACAGATCACATAGTTGTCTTACCCTAAATATCCTCTGTGCAAATTCAAACTCTCAGGGTATTGCCTAAAAAAGCCCATTTCAAAGTATTTTGTCCAGTATCCTTATTGTGATTGTGATAGATTAATATTTGATGATAGCTGATAAAAACAAAAGGATTTCTTATTGTCTTGTGTTCCAACTTGTGAGCTTCGGTTGTCCCTTGTCATGGGTCCAGGATCAGTTCACCCTCCCAATATCATTTATTTAAATATATGATGAGAGGAAAAACATAAAGCAAATGAAAGACCAGGTTCATGGGGCAGCTTCACCCTACTCAATTCAATTTTCTTGCTAAAACTCCACTGCGGGACACTGTGACAAACAAACACGTTGAGACAGTGATATGTTGTCCCCGATGCCTAACGAGGTATACTGTATGCAGGAACCAGGCAGGCTGAGAGAGAAAGGGGTGGGGGGTTAGTATTGCTTAGCCTCTCTCCAGCTGGGACGCATCCTGACATGAGGACTCCCTCTGTCTTTCCACCTACAACACAAAAGCATCTCTCACCTGCTGACGGCCTTTGGATGCGTGCATGCTTCTCCTGCCACCACAGGCTCGGTCCAAGCCCTCACACACAACATGAAGGCTAAGATGTGATAACGAAGATTCAGTACAAAGGTTCAAAGGAATCACACCATGATCGACACAGAGTATGTCCAGGAAAATCCCAGCACAAGCAGTGAGATATACTAATTTATCCCTGTTATTAACATCTATCATTTTTCGTTCTTTCAGCAGCAAAAAGGCATTTCAGTAGGGGCTGATGAAACCTAGGTTTGACTTTGAAACCAACTAAAAAAAGCAGCATTGTTAATGCACTATGCATTTTAAATTCTTGTGCATGCCCTGCACAAAATATGCAAACAAATGTTCATCACATCTGTATAAAATTTCAGCACAGGATCCTTGAGGCTTACCTTCTAAAAATGCTCCTTTAAAGGGGGCTTAACCTTATGCAACTGGTGTTGGTTTGGTGAAGTAACACATATACTCCTATTCTCATAAAACAAAGCCATTTGCATATCTTGTGCAGTAGTGTTGTCACACAAGCATAACCTCTTAAAAATGCTGTTTTCATAGGCAAAGTAAAGGGTGCATATTAGCAAAAAATAAAAGGCAAATAAATATCAGAATATTGTACCTAATAAAATAATGCAGTTCTGCTTTTATAGCATAATAGGAGTCACAAGGGTCCATATTGCTGATCTTTTAAATGGTACATAATTACAAAATATAGAATATCTCTTTACAAAGTTTTCTTTTGTTATATAATACAATTTACAGCATATCAACTATGAAATATTAATCAGGCTATTCTAAAATTTAAAATAACCTGCCTGCTAGTGCATTTATCACAAATGCTTTTGTCGCTTCAAAAGTACATATCTCAAGTTGAATGATGCTATAAGTAGGACAGTAATTTCCTGCATAATCTGGTACAACTCTACTGGTGCTCTTCTCTTTTTGACTCATCTAGAGCAATCATTTAAATGTTCTGGTCTAACAACATAGGGATCAAGTTCTTCTAATGACTACGGGAGGAGATATGCCTTTCTATGCTTGCATTGAAAACTTGCATGATATGCCAAACCTTAATAAAGTGACTGAGGTAATGACATCTTACATCTGATTGTCATCACCCTAAGAGACCCGCCCTCCAGTATCTCACACCTGTGCCAATGGGTCCATCTCCTTCACTGACAACAATGTCCTCATCTCTGATTGGCTGTGGGCTGGACCAGTATGTCACCTCCGAGTCAAGGGCTTTGACAGGAGGGCGTGGTCAGTCCCCTCAGTGCAGCTGGGGTGGTAGCTGGCTCTGTGCTGTGACCTCCTTTGCTGGCAGGTGGAGAACAATTAAATGGACGGGACTAATGCGTCTCTCTTCTAGGTGCCTTTTCTCTTCAATGTAAAAGGCACTTCTTTTGGTCAGAGCCAATAGATGCATTTTCTTTTTATATTTTCACTGATGGTATTCTGACAAGGTTCTAGTTTGCAGAGTTCTCCAGCCACTGCTATAAAGTTGTGATGCATATCATCTCGTCTGCCAGGTCCTCCTCATAAGGAGCTCTGGGTTCTGTCTCCGGCTCCTCGTCACTGTAGCTGGCTGCGGTGTCCTGCAGTTCATAGTCCCTTGGAGTCAGAATGGGGAACACGTTGACCCCGTTGACGCCCGGGGCCACGCCGCCGTTCAGCAGGTGGCTGGCCGCACTCTCCATTTCATCTATCGTCATCTCACAGGCGTCTGCTATCTCATGCTTTGTGGCAGCGACAAACTTGGGATCCTTGGCATATCTCCCAAGCCCTTCCGATATCAAAACCTGCTCGACAGCATGTGTGAAAAGAAATATGTTACTGAGGGTTTTCGAAAATGTTCTTTCACGACTTCTGTAATGCATTCACTTATTTGCTGTAGCATAACAAGCCTGAAGCCTATTTGATTACTGTATACAAGTAAAAAGCAATGCCTGTGAGATCTGATTATCTGGTCGGGGACACCTCCAATTTCCATACCCCCCTTCCCTCCTTACGTCCCCGCCAACCCTCAGACTCACCGCTTCCACTAGGCTGGTGGCGCTGCCTCTCTTCTGGTGGTACTGGTTTCGGTACTCTGGCGGTACCTGCAGGTGGACCGGCGAGTAGGACCTCTGGGAGTACTCGGGGTCGTCTGTGTACCAGGAGCTCTTGCGCACAGACACCTGGCTGCTGGCGGCACTCTCTCTATGTGGGTGATCCACACGGATGAGTGGGGTGTAGTATGGCGACTGGTCTTTACTGGCTGGGGTGGCGGGGGGCGTGGCCCAGGAGCGGGTGGAGCGGGTTGGGGAGAGGCGGTGGGCCCTGCTGGAGTCCAGGCCTGCTACAGCCATAACCTGACGGGGTAGGAGTGAGTCATGAATACAGATTTTACAGACAGCTGCATAACAAGCAGTTGTAGTACAGTCAAACTGTACTATTATTCTACTACTACTACTCTTGGAGCATGTGTGCAACACAACTCTCTTCTATTTCATATATGCATTTTACCTTGTTTCAACAAATACATTTTTTTAATCGCTGTGATGTATAGCATCAGTCAATTTCAACTTGCAGTTAGTGATAAGGTTGAGGGAAGCAGTCATGTAATAACACAAACAAAAGTCCAAAATGTGACACAAAGGAGTGTATATGACAAGATTAGTGAGTAAACAGTACAGTTGTGACTATGAGTGTTACCTGGTGCTGCATAAGGTGCAGTGGTAGAGCAGTACGCTGATGTGGAAGCTCGTCCTGGCTACTCTGCCTGCGCAGACACTCAAAGTTGAAGGATGGCCTCCTGTGACCTTAACAAGTGAGGAGTGGACTAGTGAGTGACCTCATGCAGGAAACTTTGAATGCAAGCAAAACATTAAGACCACAAACACTCAAAGGAATATGAAACTGGGTGAATGGGTAAATGACAAAGTTTAATTAGGTTAAATGTCCTGTGAAATTCTATGTATGTTTTGTGTGCGTTGCTTAAATCTAGCATACATACAGTATGATTCAAGAAAGGGTTAGGGTCATTTTGTATCCTGTTTAATTTAGTGTCTTGTCCTGTGCTGTTTTGTGTCTTGTCCTGTGCTGTTTTGTGTCTTGTCCTGTGCTGTTTTGTGTCTTGTCCTGTGCTGTTTTGTGTCTTGTCCTGTGTAATGTGGGTCTTGTACCTTTGGGTGGCTACTGTGTCCTGTCCATGTCTGTGTCTTCCTGTGAAATATATATCCTGTACCTTTAGGTGGCTTTTGTGTTTTCATGCTATCTATGTATGCACTTCTGTGATTTTTTTCTGAGGTTGTAAATGTGGTATTGTCTGGATAGATAGCCTACAGTCTACAGCTAATTTTTTTTTTTTTAAAGGAAACTTTTCTGTTAATTTTAGAGTTTGGCAGCTTTTTACAATTGATAGAATTTAGTATGGAGCATCTTATGTAGACATTGATATGGAAAGCGTCTGAACCATGCTGCATGCTGAGTAAGGAGATACCTTGAGGTGTGGCAGGAAGCAGTCGTCTCTTTGGCGACCTCCGTGAGTCGCGGTAGAGAGGCTGCTCGTCATCGTCATAGTAACTGTCAGGGTGATGGTAACCTTTGGGAGTCTCATACTCTGTGTCACTGTTCTGATACCTGTCAACATATTGAACATAGGACTTGCTTACTAAAATTTCTGTTTTCTTGGGAGAGTTTCCCATTCCTTCTCATAAGCAGGGCAAAATAGCTAAGTAAAATTCAAAAGGAAATGCAAAGTAGTAATACCTGTCCCCTGACAGCATGCTGTCATCTTCATAAAACTCCTCCCCACTGTAGTACTCCCCAGAGAAACGGTCCTCATCCAACTCCTCCTCCCTGCGGATGGTCGGGTGGTGGCTATCCCCTCCATGGGACCTGATGGAAGGTCATGCACAGGGGTCAGAGGTGCACAGTGTTGCTCTTCAGGGGGTCATGGGAATAGGGCCATGCACTGCCATGCAGACGCAAGCCTCCAGGGGGCAGCGATGCAACTGAACACCCTTATTTACCAAGTCACCACAGCCTAACCAAGACAACAGGCAGTTTCAAGCTGAAGAGCATCACTCAGTGTTTTATTTGACAACAGTTTAAAAGGGAAATTATGAACGCTGTTCATTTTGATATCCTTAGTCAAATTAATTACAACACAGATCTCTTTCTTGTTATGAATCGTGAATACAGGTAATTTGGGGGATATTTGTGTAAAAGGAAACTAGCGCTGTCATCAAATTAGGATTTTAAAAACATTCTCATACACTTCCTTGGATTCAGGCAGGTCCTCCTTCAAAGCAAGCACGTCACTTCTTTTGGTGGTGCTCTCCTTCCTCGCCGACACATGCATAAAGCAGGACTGGTCTAAGTTGTATGCTGGCCACTCACTCTTAATTTGATCTCTCCTTTTACTTTGAAGCATTGACACAACTTTGTTATAATAGAAGCTAGTGGCAACGAAACAAATGACTGGCCAGCATATAGTACATAACACTGACTTAGCAGGGATGCAACCATTCACTGATCCAAAACCAAAATGAAACAAATAAATAAATAAATAGAAAAATATATTCCCCCTTTGCTGTGGAGACATACTGCTGGAGCCACACCTAGGAAAACAACATACCTAACATAGGTCTCATAGTAGCGCCTTCTGTCCAAGAAAGCAGAGGGATGGTTGAGAGAAAGCATTTTGGTTAGGCAGGAGAAAGGGAGAAGGACGGGACACAGAGAAAAGGGGGAAAGCATGACATATATATCATACAGTATATGAAACATATACAGCATTCTCATATATATGTATGAGGAGGAAAGAGCATGGTGGCAGATGCACGCTCCAATGTTGGTTGACAATTCCATTTTCTTCACTTAAGATAGGAAACAAACTGAAAATCATTTGTCTTTCGTAAAGTGACAGGAATGAAATTGTCCCCCAAACTTATTCAGTATTGAACAAAGAAAGGCCCAATACTGGAGTGGCATACTGAACATGTGGAATGGGAAATCTGGAGATAGTGTACTATTGGTCACTTATGAAATTAACTGTCAGCGTGAAAGAGTGCTTTTGATCCATTATGGAATGAAGGGTTTCTACTACAGGTCTGTGAAAAGAAAAGGTCTGATAAGAAGCTGGTTCCTGCCTGTGGGAAAAAAACACTTATGCAACAGATAATGTCCTTAGGTCTTCTGGCAGCAGCATGCTCTGATTGCATAAAAACTAATCCCAATGTATTTTGTTGCCTCAGTTATGTGCTGTGACATCATACATCCTGAGATAGCAGCATGAATGCCCATGAAAGACTAAGAAAACCCCTCAGGTGATAAATATAGCGAGGGAAACTTTAAAACTTCTATACAGTTATCTATATACAGTAATCTATCATGCCATTTGAAGATAGCTGTGTTTGGAGCTTCAGCCTATATACTTAAAGAAAAATCCACCCTTGGAGACTCTTACACAGGTAGATATCATCAATTTGTGATGTATTTATGCATTTCAGGAGTTATTTTGTGAAGTGTTATAATTTTCTTTTTGGTGTACCCACTTTCCCTCAAGCTGCCTCAGCTACTTCTACTTCAGTTAGTGATTTATTACATTTCCCAGAATTTTCAACATGCCTGAGAGAAGACATGTGAATTTTCTGCTTTCAAAGAAAAGTGGACATATGGGCAATAAATACAGCTAGCTAGCCAACTACTTTGAGAACATTGGGGCATGTTTATGATCACTGCAACATCCTTTACTCAAACTGCAACATGTCTTGTGGCTGCATTGCATTATGGTATATTGATGTAGGGATGTAACTATAGTTTCTGACACCAAATTTCACAATATAAAACTTTGACTGCATTGTGGAGTTGAAAAAATGACATGACATTCAGAATAGTCTTTTCTCTTCTGCACTGGAAGAACACTAGAGAGCGCAACACTATCTCACTACTGTGAAGACATTGTAGGCAACAAGATGAACTCCATTGTAGCTGCACTGGAAATATCTCAACATGATGTCACATCATCTACATCTGGCAAGTTATCTGGGGGAATAAGAAAAACACACCACAAAACAACAAAATGGGCCCAGAAATACAAGGCACATCACCAATTTGTGTTTTAGGGTTGATTTTTCTTTTAATCTATTATTCTGGCCAACAGATCTGACACTTGAACCACTTGAACCAAGCAGAGCGATGGCTGGTGATCAATGTGCGGTTACCTTTGCCCCTGCGGGGTCCGGGGCTTGTCATAGTCATAGTAGGAGCTGCGTAGACCTGGGTAGCCATTGGGAGGCGCATGCTCGTAGTAGCGATGGTGTCCCCCGTTGGGCAGACTCGACACATTGGCATTGTTGAGGTTGATGTTGGTGGATTTGGGCGACTTGCCATAGGAGTTGTGGTGGCGGTGGTGATGGTGGTGGTGGTGATGATGGTGGTTGGGGTGGGACATTGCATTGGCTCGACACAGGCGTCCCACTGGCTGCTCCATGTGGGCGTAGTGTGGGGGCGGTTGCACTTGGAGAGGCCGCTGCGTGGCGTTGGTCTGGTGGCCGTTGGATCGTCGATGGCCCCCGTTCATGACGTGGTTACCAAAGAGTCCACCGTTACGCTGTGAAGGAACGTTCAAGGTCAAAATGCCAGGGTTTCCATTTCTTACAATGGAGAACAAATGTGCTATTGATGTTAAGTCTCAGGGTTGATTTTCTTTTCAGAAATTGTATGGGCAAAAAATAAGTTCAGAAGCTGGTTTAATGGCTTATGACATTATGTGAGCAAAATGTTTGTTTGAAATGGAGGAAAAACATAAGAAGCCCAAATAAACTAAATAAACTAAAAAGCTATATAGTTCTACTCTTTTGTAGATCAATACATTTACTAGAGATTTTAACACTGTTTCTCTATTAGTACATTCCCCCCCACTAAGTCAAGGATGTCAGACAGGTAAAGGTTGCTCTTTTATATGTACATTACTATGGAAAAGCTCCACTGAGCAACTTCATAACCTCAGATAGAAGATAATAATACAAGCATAATATTTAACTTTATGCCACAGATATTTACCCTGCCAGGCAGGTAAAATTAAATCAGTTACCCTATAAATTTCCTCGTCTTCCTCTGGAATAAAGTCTACTAGTTCGTCATCTTGCAGATCACATGATATCGCTCGGCGAATTTCGGGCCCAATATCATGCAGCGTGCGAAGGCCAGCCTGAAACCATGACAATGAAAGGGCTAAGAGCTACAGCTGGGACCTTCCTCTGAGCCAAGAGACTCTTTACAGTACCAACATCATACAATCACAACCACACATACTGGGCATACACACATCTCTGCTGGAATATGCAACACCTGACATTTACAGTGCTAGACAGACTGTGAGAGATGAGAACACAGAGACAGACAAATGTGCTCTCCTGAATGTGGCCTGCTGTGAGTTTACTCAGTTGAGATGTGTTGTGTAGCACCCAGCTGTGCCTTCTCTAACATTTGCTTTTGTGAATGCATTGAAAATCAATTACATTTATTTATTTTCCTTTCCTTTTAGTGTAAGTAACCAAATTAGCAAGAAATACACAAAGGTTTGTAAACAAACTATAGGCTGGTAGGGGAAATAATAATAGGATCGATCGTGTTGATCGTCCAACAATGATATATGGTATTTGAGGCAAAGATAAAGGAAATGGAAACAAGCTTGGCATATGAACTTTGTGAGCCGATGGGTGAATTGTGATGCACAAAAAACACATGACATGACGATGGTAATGGATGGAGACAGTGACACACACTTAACATCAACATCTATGACATAAAAGGACGCAGGGACATGAATAACAGTGGTAAAGTTCACACACTAGAGACACGTAAATCACAGGAACAGATTCATACTGTACACCAATATCTTTGATCATGAATGACCTGCTGAATCATAAACCATAACATTAGCACACTTAATGATATTTAAATGAAATGCACAAAGACAACTTTTACAGACATCATTTCATCATATTAAAATGTTCATAAATGTTTTCACACATTTTCCCCAATATTCTCTCTCTCTCAGACACTAACATGCACGCACACACACACACACACACACACACACACACACACACACACACACACACACACACACACACACACACACACACACATGCACACACTGTGAGGCTCACCTGTAGAGCAATGGCTGTGTTGTTTTGGGAGGGGTGTGCACCCACCAGGCCTTCCTCTTTACGTTTCTTGAATTTCCTAAAGTAGTCCTGTATCAGGAAGGTGGCATAGAACTTCCCCACGGTTACCTCATCATCTGAGTGAACAGACCACACAAACGCTTCCTGTGTCAGCAGGTCACTACACAGCACCCTGAGAGAGAGAGCCTGTCCATGACCCTTCCCCTCGCCCCTTCTCCTCAACACACTGGGCAGCACCCCCTGCTGTAAATGTGATGCACTCATCAATGCCCACCCACATGATATATTCACATCATATACATCCATCTTGATGGTGTATATACTGTACCTCAATCTGCACCACCTGAGATCCTTATCTGTAGTCCAAAGAGAACAGAAAACCAAATATATGCTACAGTACAGTGTGCCTATTTTGGAAGAGATTTAGATGATCCAAGGTAGATCTTCTATATTATGTTTGATTTTAACTTACAAAGGATGGTGCAAATAAATGCTCAAACACCTATTAATGTGTGTAATAGCTGTCAGTAATATTGCCACTGTAGCGTCTCTCTATCCCCCAATGGTGGGCTAATGATAGAGAGAACAGAAAAAGCACAATTAGGGTCAAATAGGCTCATGTCTCAAACTACTCCTTATTTTCAATCTGTATAATTAGTAGTGCTATTTAGACTGCATTATTATTAGATGACAGTTGAATTGTTCAATATTTAGGCAAGATTTAGTTTGAGCCACTTTTTTGGATGCACTCAAACATATTTTTTAGATATGTTTTGTTGGGAGAGAGCGGGGTGTTTGGACAGCTTCTGTGTTAAAACGTATGTCCGAGGATGCCATTTACTCTACTACTTTAGCACATGCAAGCAAGCAGACCTAGGCATACATGTCAGTGTTAGTGTACATGTTTGTGTTTGCGCTCATGTTATGTGCTTGTGTCATGTGATGTATGTGAATATGAGTCAGTGAATACTTCAGCAAGAACCTGAAACAGTGTATGGGTGTGTGTGTTTGCATGTATGGTGTACTTTTTGTCCAGTGGATTTTTTTTTTATTTTTTAAAAAGAGTATGTGCGTGAGTGCGTGAGAATCATTCTGAAGCAGGGGTCTGAGTCACTTTAAACAAGCACGCTGGGGACAGAGATCGGAGAGAGAGGCAACACTAGTTCCATGCCACCACCCTAAAACAGAACTGCTTCAGAATATTCTGAAGTACTTAAGAGTTTTGGATACATAGATAAACAGTATAAGGAAAAGAAGCTGTGGAAGCTCAAGCAGTGAGAAAAAGGACAGAGATTAAGACAACAGAGAGACAGACAGAGAGGAGAGAGCGAGAAAGATGTAAAGCAAGATGAGAGGTAGGGAAAGAGAGAGAGAGAGATTAGTGAGAAAGACAGAGCATGCACTTGCACAGTGGTCTACAAGGCCATGCAAGCCCAAAGCCCAGCAGACAGTCAGTGGCCTCCATCAGCATCCAGGGCAGGAGGGAGGAGTGTGGATCAAACACACATGGATAAGAACACACTGCTGAAGGGCAACCAGGAGAACATGAGCAGAGCAGAAACAGCAGGATACAGCTTTATTTGTGTGTATGTGTGCGTGAGTCTGTCTGGGTGTGTGCACTCTACAGTGTGTGTTTACAGTGTGTGACGTTGTACCATATGTGTGAGTGAGTCTTTTTTTTTTTATTTTGGAGCGTCGTTATGAAAGAGCAGTTTCTTGTTTCCTATAATTCTATACACACAGCATGTGAATCGGTGGATGCAATCACTATGTCCACTTGTCATGTGTGAATTTGTGCAGGTTCATTTAGTTAGGTTTGTGTGTCAAAGTATAACAGAAGTGCTATCAGGCATATGTAATTTCTTCTGACAGACACGGGCCGATTCCACTAACCACCAGCAGGGGGAACCACTTGATCCAGCAGCTTCATGCTGGTTCTCTTCCAGATTTTCTTGATGACAGCCCGCAGCTCTTCGTTAGCCTGCTCTAGATTACCTGCACCACAGGGGAAAAAACCTCCCTGAGAAACGAGCACACCAGTTCACAGCCATTTTCAGTCGACACAAGCTCGTAATTACAGGTAATGGAGAACATTGGAGTGCGTGTGTGTGCGTCAGCAGTACATCTTTATGTGTGTTTCAGCAGCAGTACAGTGTGGTGTGATTTGTGCTTATTTGTCTCATACCATCTGTTTTGATCTTCAGGGCCGTGCGCACCAATGCAAACAGAGTGGCGTTGAACATGACTGTGCCGTCACTGTTCAGAGGCATGTTCATGGCTACCAGTCTCTGAAAGAGAGAGTGGTTACAGGACTTTAACATGGTAGAACTGGAAAGCTAAATAATCAGTTTACTTGTGTGCATGTGTGTGTGTAAGAAGAGAAAGAGAAGAGAAGAAAAGAGAAGAGGAGAAGAGAGGAGAGGAGTGGAGAAGAGACCTTGCAAGCTACTCTATGAGGACACAGTTTGCCAAAGCCGAGAGGAGGTTGGATTCGACGGAGCAGGGTTACAACATCCAGATGTTTAATTCTGCCCCTGTGTGAGAGAAAAGCCAAGCGTAAAACGTCACTTGTTAATGTACCTTCTTTGGGACACACTACTGTACACAAGCATGAATGTGAAATACTTCAGATACGTAACAAAGCACATACTTTGCCTCTGGGTCATACTCGGACCAGATTCTCTTGAACTCATCTAAGTGGTGTGGGCCGAGAATGGACCAATCACGTGTTAGATAGTCAAAGTTGTCCATGATGACGGCCACAAACAAGTTGATAATCTGGAGAAGCCAGAAGAAAATGTCTTAGTATGTTTAGTTTTGTGGTGCATTTATTTATTTCTACAGTGTGAAGAACTGTGGGAATGTGTGTATCACAACAAGTACAGTCAGCAGAGTTTGTAAAAGTGTAGATATCAGCCATAATCCATGTCGGACAGGGTTGTGAATTGTGACCAAAAAGTCCTACCTCTTGATAGATATAGTATGTGTTTTGATATACATACATCCTGTATAGGCCTATGTAGTATATATACATCCAAATAAATGGATGTATACTATTATGTATACTAGTCAAATGATGTTGAGCTGTTGTAAGTGGTAAAAGACATAGTAGATGAAGTCGTTTTTTTCTGGTTGGGTGAAAATTTGCAGGTAAGGTGAGAAGATAAAAGAAATAAAGGCAATTTTTTCACAATAATAAAACCTTTACTTTCTTTTGTTTTGTAGATACTGCTCAATAAAGAAGAATCATTGCAGAATATACTCGCTAGCAGAGATTCTGGGGTTCAAGCCCTAATGACATTAAGCTCAATATGAGCTATATGCTATTACTGCACAGGCCACACCCACATCACCAACCAAAACCAGATCATTATGGTGGACTTGGTAGGTCCAAGAGGCAAATTTGGAAAGCAAGGATTACTGGATCTGGCTACAAAGTTTGGTGTCAGTCAGACTTCTTTCGTATGAGATATGGCCTTTTAAAATGTGAAATGTCACTACAGTGCCCCCTACAGTGCCCTGGTGACAGTGCAGGAAGTAATACTAGGCCCAGTACAGTATACTGAACATGTGTACCAGGAAGGCGCAGAGCATGTAGAAGGTGATGAAGTAGATGATGGCAAATCCACTGCCACAAGTCATCTCCTCCCCAGGGTTGTAGTCTGACTCTGGGTCACACAGTTTGCCTGGCATACATGCCAACATGATCTCTTGCCATGCCTCACCAGTGGCACACCTGGGGAAGAATGCATTTATCACTCAGCAATGTAGACCCAGAAAAGTGAAAAACACTATAACAATTTCCTCATGACCCCTGACCCCTACGGACCTGAAGAGAAGCAGCACGGCCTGAGGGAAAGTCTGGAAGTTGTTGTTTCTGTTGATGTGAGTGCCGTCCACCATGGCAATCTTACCAAACACCTGAAATAGAAATATTGTCCAGAATATAACTGTAAAAGCAACCAAGGTAAGACTGAGTGGAAAGACATTTTCCATCAAGTTTTGTTACCAACCTGCATGCCAATAACAGCGTAGATGAAGAACAGCATGGCTATCAGAAGAGCAACATATGGCAGGGCCTAAAGGCAAAAGGAGTGAAAAAAGGAAGTAAAAAAAAACATTGATATTAATGCATCAGTGACTTGGATGTTTCCCTCAAGTCAATGATCGGCTAATAGTAGTACCAGGCCTCACCTGGAAGGATTTGATGAAAGTCCACAGCAGGGTACGAATGCCCTCCCCTCTGCTTAGCAGCTTGACCAATCGCATAACTCGAAATAGACGGAAGAAGGTGATGGAGATGCGAGCGCTGTCCTCAGTGTTCTGTGGGGAATGAATCCCGAGTCAGAGGATGGGAGAGCAGTAGTGTATTTACTGTACAGAGAGTACCTGGCTGTGCTTTACTGGTTATGATTATGAGGTCTAAACTGAGACCTGAGTACAAGATACATATGGGCTGAAAAAGCAGCACCGCATCTTTATGTCATGGAAAACCATTAAAGCTTTTAGAGAAAAGTAGTTTTGAATTTGAACAAATCTTTAATTTCTTGTCCGGTGGCAACCACCAATTTTATGACAGATGTTCAAACTGCAGCAATTTTATAAATCACATATATGGCCCTTGATTTGAGACCAAAAGTGGTTCTGGTAAAGTAACTGATACAAAATGAGAGTGATACAGAATGAGCGTAGTCTCTCATGCAGTGTAGCTGCAGCTGATATGTTTCTGTCAGTCTGTGTCCAAAGCACTGTCAGGAGCTCTGTCACTGTACAGACCTACAGGGGAGGAAGCAAGGAGGCAAGCATGCTGGAAAAACCTTGCCATACTTGACAGGACACATCTGCACAAGCATGGCACCCTCAGTCCAGAGTCACTGCATGCGGAGTCACAGTGGGACCAACCCTAACGGGTCAGCCAGGAGGTTCAAAGGTCAAAGCTGGGTGACCTGATCCCAGGGGTCATCCATGGGTCACTACCACACGCAAGAATGGTGGCAGAGACCATGTAGCAGTGTCAACGGTACAAACGTGAGGAGCGGCCCAAAACCGCTCCCACCTAACGGGACACACACTGCCACGTTTGAGTGACACACTCTCCTTAAAAACTCCAAACAGTTAGGAAAATGAAGAGCAAATTCTTGAGGATATATGCAAACAAACAAACAAAACATCTGAAAACAAATGTGAGAAATTAAAATACAGAGAATGGAGACCTTACCATGAGAACATAAATGAAATTGAAATAAGCAATACAATAGATCATAGGAGGTATTGTAGACAACAGAAAAATAACAAACAAAGAAACAAATGCAAATCTAAACATGGGCATGGCCCTGAGAGGGGGGGCGGAGCATCTTACCCCCGTCTCATCCACCTGAGGAGTCTCCGTTGGCTTTAAAATCAAAGACCTGTATTAATGACTTATACAAAGTTACTACAACCCGCAGGTCTCCCACATGTTGGGCCAAACACTTACACATAACATTTTAAAAGTATTTATCACACGCCAGGACATGTCATTCAAGACGTAGACAGAACTAGATCACTACTCTTCTCACATAAAATATAAAACTGACAGGACAAAACTATCTTATTGTTACACTATGACATCAAAGACGGACATTCATCGACAGTATATTACAACCTATGTACACTTAAAATAATGACAGACATGAAACATAATCTTAATGCTTTAAACGTTTAACACTGCCACGCAACAGGTTTGTAACGCTTAACAAAAGTCCTATGTAGGACTTACAATTGCATGTAAGACTGACAAACAACATGAAATTACTTAAATACTAATTAACATGTAAGACTGGCACACAACTTTATCACTCCCCCTGTGTAATGGTCATGACTGATGCGATTAAATGGTTTTAATGGTTGAAATGCTTGGCGCTCTACTGACAGTGTTAATGAAAAGCTGACTGACTGACATAACAAATTTTATGAATTCATGTCATGATAAAAGCACTATAAGTTAGTTATTGGCACACAGCCCAGATTCATAGCTAATGGTTTATTTTTCCTGTATCTCATCAAAAAGGCTTGAGATACAGGCAAATACACATCAACATATGACTTGACTAGACGGAAATCATACATTGTGTGCACGATGCATCATTATTGCCACACACCAAAAGACTGTAGAACATTGACTGTATGTCAAGAGGAAATGCCAACAGTGTAAGACAACTGCAACGTCACTCTCATCTGCGTTGTAATGAATTCATGTAAACCAAGTTGTTTTGAACATGATGTTTTTAAGTGGCTGAAATGAAACAAATGCTCGCTGACCAAAACAAAACATAATAAAAATATTAATCTACCCAGTCTCTCACACAAATCCACACCCATACACAAATATTATTTGATAAAACAGTTAGTAATAACACCCTTAAGTTACAGGATATTGACAGTATCCAGAGTGTGTATTGTATTCAGAGAGAGGCCAGGTGCATAATAAAGTAAAAATAGTATCTATCACAGTAGTGCTTACGCTGAACCTGCATTATGATATATGATTTTACAGCAAAAGTAACTCAACATTGAATAGGCCTAATGTCAGCAGAAGGCAGCGCTCAGCACTGGAAACAAAGAGATACTCCAGACAGATATGGCTTCATTCAATTCCCTCAGCACAGTACTTCACAAACTGTCAGTATGAAGTGCAGAATGGGCAGAAATGATAAAATGTAGAATTAGCTTGAGGAGGTTCTTTAGGTAATCCTGGCCACAGCGTTGATGGAGCATGCGTTGAGCATCGCCACGTTGCAGAGAAGCACTGCACACACACGCAAGACATTCTGACGATGAGGAGCCAATGGTGAACTGATAGCAATGCAGCAACCCATGCATGTCAACAGTGCCCTGCAACAAAGCTGCCACAGGAGGGCGCTCTCACAGTCCAGTGCAGAAAGAGGTGAGTGAGTGAAAGAGAGCGAGAGAGACAGACAGAGAGAGAGAGGGAGGGAGAGGAAAACAGAGAGAAAAACAGAGATAGGAACAAATACTACTAAGGAAAATAAAAACAGACAGACTGAGACATACTGAACAGGGAAAAAGAGAAAAGACAGAGATGTAAAGAGGGAGAGAGCGGATAGATAGGTACTGTAGAGGTGGTCATGCACCTGACTGGAGTCTACACACCTGCTCTACACATGAGCTCCATTCTGAGCTTTAAGAGCTCACTACAGGAAGACAGAACAGAACACAGAGACAATCACTCACAGAGACACAAACACAAGATCATCAAAGAACCTCAGACTCAGCTGCAATAAACCACCATCAGTGTAAACGATATTATCAGGACAGTCAGGACTGCTTTAAGTGTCTTCCGATCCACTGATGAAGCTTTAGTTTACAGAATCTTACCTGATAACTGCATCATGAAAGAATGCTTAGTCTTTTTCTTTAATTTGAGGACCGTAATTGAAGCCTCATCTGACTTTTAAACCTAATGCTGATACATCTTTGATATCAATCCAGTTTTGATCGTATCGCTACATGACTTGATTCGATTAGTTTACCTAATATTGATGCCTTATATTAGGCGCATGTGAAGCCGTAGCGGCCTACACAACGGAAAGGAAAAGAAACAATAACATTTTTGAACATCTCAAGTTGTGTCCAAATTTCAGATGGAGAATGTTCTTTACAGATTCTACATCTGTCCTCAACGTTGTGTAGGATGGACAAGTCCAAGCTCTGAGCTCCAGGGCCATTCTGTCTGGAGGGAAAGATCGAGCGGTATGGCAAGAGAGAAAGGGCAAACTTCACAAAGGCTCTATGGGAGAAACTGACCGGAGGAGAATGGAGCGGGTGGCCGAGCGCCATCTGTGAGAGGCGGGACATGGACAGGGTGTTAGGGGATGAGGTGAACGCCTGACACTCCTCAGCATGCATTCAGAGAGGTCACACTGTTCAGGTGAGCAGCCAAACAATCACGCAACTCATGAATGGATTAGGTACAGGCAAGCAAATAGCAAAACAAAATAAAATACATCGTAGATCAGCTATTACGAACGAGTAATTGGAATAGCATAATATCTGATCTAGTTGGTGTATGTCTATGACACAAAGAGGAGCAGCCACATGCAATGACAGCAAACCAGAAACAATAGTCAGTGGGGGGTGAAAGGTGCCTCACAAGATCCACTATGAAAGGCCTTGTGAAATCAATATCATGTCACCAACATTCACATCATACACACATACACACGCACATACACACACACACTCAAGTACATACACACACAGAAAACACACATGCATAAAAACAGATAACCTACGTGTACCACAGTACATTTTTAACAAAGTTAGTGCTTATCCACAGACATTCATGCAGACGCACAATTTGGAACACAAACACAGAAACACTGAAATATGAAATATAACTCCAGAAAAACAGCACTGCAGCTCAGAAACTAGAGCACTCAGAAGGGCTGTGGGGATGGGGGAAGGTTGAGCAGTGAGACTTTGGTACACTGCACCTATAATAAGCACCATCACCATATCTATTCCCAAAAAACGTGGTGAAATGTTGCTCCCGTAGTATCCCTGGCGTGTGTCCGTGTCTTGGACTATGAGTTTGAACCTCTATAGTAGCTTAATTTTTACCAGGTAAACCCAAAGCACAACACAGCAAAGTAGATCACATTAAGACATTTAGTCTTCGTTTTTAGGTGTTTTTGTGCAGAACACTGTCCAGCCAAGCCATAGAAAGAAGAGTATTTTTGTAGTTGGGTAAAGTAGAGAAGTAGTCATCCACCATTTTATCGAGCCTTGACATGAATTTTGAAAGTGACTGACTGACCTTAATCAATGTTGAAACAACATTTCGATTAACATTAAATCTATGCTTTCCTGTATTGCAGAATTAGAAATATCTATTTTTTTCCCAAGTCAATAAAACGACTAGATGACTAATTTAGTTTTTAATCCATTAGCACTGTAAAGGGGTCCCAAAGATAAAGTTGTTATAAAACAAGTTACACACAAAAGACATTTGGATCATTGCCATACTTGCCTCTACAAGTTTCTATGGAAACAAAATGAACAAGAGTAAGAATTAGACAACCAGTCGGACACATCGTAAATCAAACTGCTCTAACCCAAATACAGGCCTAGGTTCCCAGGGAAATGTGTGGGACACCTCTTTTGAAACATATTGTCACTGTCACGTCAAGAGTAAACGATCGGCATGTTCTTCATTATGTCATGATTCCTGTAACAAACGGTACTGTTAACACATTATTGATGATTAGACATGCAGAAGCTGTAATATTCCGACAAGAGAATCTAGACATAGCACTTCCAGCAACAGGACTGTACATGGAGAAAGGTCAAACAGAAGCTTTACAGAAAAAGCCAATGGCGCCTTACAATCTTGGGCAAACTGTGCATAGCTTTCCACTAATAATGATATGAAGTTTTATCATGCTAAGTCTCAAGTTATGGTAGCTCTTACATTTTGAAGTGGAGGGTGCAACTAAACGCACCGGAGGACACTAATCAAATTCAAACTGGTTAAGCATGATGGTGAGAGATCACCACTTGGGTACTGTGAACAATGCTGGAGATTGCCATATGGCTTTATTGTAAGGCTTCAGTTCCACATGGGAGGCAGAAAAAGTAGTACTTACATTAACTTCAGTGATAGCAATATCGACGACGCTACCAACAACAATTAAGGCATCAAACGTGTTCCAAGCATCAGTGAAATAGTGCTGTTGATGCAAGTCACAACACGCATGGTAAAGATGGGAATGAAAGAGAGAGACAGAGCACGATACAGAATGAAAGAGAATAATACAGATGATCGGGGAAGAGGAGAAAGTGAGAGGAAGAGAGAGAATGTGCAAAAGGTTTGATGAAATGGCAGGGTCAGGGGAGGACAAAAAAGGAGGGAAAATAGAGACAAGAAAGTGTTAAGACTTTGAGCGATCAGAGAGAAAGCAAGAAACCCGAGTCCCGCCGTGGAAACCTGCCATGTGAGCCAAGGCTCCCGGAACACAGAGAGAGGTCAGAGAGCGGAGGGGCTCGTCGAAGCGGGGCTTACTTACATCAATCTCACTGAGAACAATGTCTACTATGCTCCCAATCACAACCAGGGCGTCGAACACATTCCAGGCGTCCCCAAAATACCCCTGAGTGAGGTCGGGCGAGTGGGCAGGGCGGAGGTGAGATTAGCACAAAATACCATGTCTTAACTCTCACGCTGAAATTCATCTATCTCTATTAACATAAAAACACACTGGAACCCCTGCTGAATATTTCAGTGCACTCATGCATACAGTTTGTGGTTGATCATGGACGTATTACAGAGTGCTAAATCCACACCAACCAGATGTTAATATTAATATTACATGCATAAAACCACACCACAACACTACTGCTAAGAACTTAACAAACATAAAGTATGTGCTATCTCAGAGTAAGCTATCAAAACTGTATGTCATTTGTTTCCCAGTCACAGACAGCAGATTATCACACTGAAAGATATATACTGCATCATCACTGCACCCCACACTCTGTCTCTTACTAGCATCCTGTCCTTCTTCTCAACACAGAGCTGTTGGCCAGGCAGGACAGTCAAGGGGAAAACACTAATCATTCATGGACTGTTCAAAATGCGCACGTTCACATATGATGTTCTATTCTTAAACACTCTACAAATAGAATTGTGTAACAATAAGGGTATATTAAACAAGGACGTATTTGTGTGTGTGTGTGTGTTTGTGTCTGTGTGCAGCTCACCCTGGGTTTGAAAGCGATGAGTTTGAGAACCATTTCCACAGTGAAGACAGCAGTGAAGACCATGTTGAGAATGTCCATTACATAGTTAAAGAGCGCCGACTGGCCGTAGTGCTGCAGAGGAGAGATGGTGAGAGAAGACCAGAGGGGGAAAGGATGTCAGGGGCTACTGCGATTTTGAAATGCACTTCAGTGGATTGTAGACAAAGCAAAGCAAATGTGATATGTTTTAAAAAATCTTAGAAAATCTTAGAAAATCTTGCAAAATGGCAGCACAAAATTTAAAGTAATCATTAAGTCACTGGTAATAAAATAACAGTGATTCCTCTATATTTTAGAGTCACTGAATGATGAATGATGATTTTTTTTCCGTATTTTGCAGGTAGGCCATTGCACTCAGACCAGTTGGTGCTTGATCCTTCCACAAAATGTCTATTCAAATTTATCTATCTATTTATTATTTATTATTATAATAATATTTAATATTATTTAGGAATTTTTAACTTTATACAAATAGGATTGTTATTGAATTTATCACCCATAATTTCCACACACACAGGAGCAGGATTCAAAATAAGCATTTGTGAAACTTTTTCATCCCTCATACCTGAACAAAGTTTTATTTTGCTCCAATGTTTGTTTACAAACTAAATAAACATAAACAAATATAAGCATAAATTCATATTTTTATTCATAATTTATAATCACATTTACTTTGACATCAAAATAAAGGGTACATAACATACAGGGTAGTGTCAGATCTTGTTTAAAAAAATCATAAAATAAATTACAGATCATAAAATAAATATTGTTAAAATATCCTCACTGTCAGGTGTGACCCCATTCTTTTGAACAGACAGTGATTTCTTTCCCAGCATTTCATAGAATTTTGTAAATGAACTCTAAGAGCTGGTTTGGTTTCAGGGGTGTAATTACAGTCAGACTTCTTACCTGTACAGCCAGGCAGAGCGTGTTCAGCATGATGAGCACAAACATGATGTACTCAAACCCGGTGGAGTTCACCACATACCAGAACTTGTACTGGTACGGGTTCTTAGGGATGTACCTCCTCAGTGGACGAGCCTTCAGAGCGTACTCCACGCATTGACGCTGCACAGAAATAGATGTACTTAGTTTTACCGTACAGCTGAGAACAGACTTAATAGTCCTGTTTGACTCTAACAAAGCCTATTGTAAGCTTAGATCCTGCAGTGTAACGGACAAAAGGTAATAGCCTTTAGCCTCCTCTAATAACAGATTAATCAGATCCTCTCCATCCTCGGGATGTGATCAAACCAGAAGGGGATTTTCATGAAAATTTGCCAAATGGGACACTGGCATTTGAGAATTGCAGATAACTACTGAAACTGTACTGACTTAATTCCCACTGTATGCACATCCCAATGCTTAAAGCAAGATGAAAATTAAAAAGCACCTAAATATGAATTATTGTTGAAACTCCCGCCACTGTGTACAGTCTTTTCTACCCACATTAACCACAAACTCGAGAGATTTAGTGTACTAGGTTTCCTGTGGAGTTAAGTGTAGATTTACCAACTGGAAAACAGATCTCCTCAGAAATGTATAGATTTTAATCTGAAAATCTATTTAAGCATTTTCCAATACTTATATAATACATTAAGAACTATATATACAGATTACCTACTGCTTATCATACGTATCATTACATAAAATCCACACACTGCTTCCACACACACCAGCACTTTACACACACATAACCACAGACGTGTAAACATGCTGACTCTGACCTGGTTCTTGTCAAGTTCACAGTTTTTGTACTCTTTCTCTCCTTGTTCCTGAAATGTGACGATCACAAAACCTACAAAGATGTTCATCATAAAGAAAGCGATGATGATGATGTAGATGATGAAGAAGATGGAGATCTCAACGCGGTAGTTGTAGATGGGGCCGAGGTTCTCCCTGTTGGAGTCGATGGCCTTGTATAGTAACCTGTGAAGGGACAGCAACAGAGAGAACATGTGTTGAAACAACATAGATGCAGCGCAGCAAAGATTTCCCTCAGGTATCATAACTGAAGTGTCATACCCCGTTACTAAATACTGAGATTTAACTTCTCATCCCAAAGCATAAACATGGGAGCAAAAAGTGCGCATCTTACGCAGGCCAGCCCTCGAAGGTGGACACAGTGAACAGAGCCATCATGGCCATGAGGACGTTGTCAAAGTTGAACTCGCTGTTGTGCCACAGTCGTTTATGGATGGCCGGCTGGTTCACATCGCCATCCTTATACAGGATGTAGGTTCCCCTGAGAGAAAGTGACATGTTGCACGGTCAAAGTTTGGAGGTTGAAACTCAAAGCAGGCTCAGGGAACATTACAAGTCAAATCAATTCATGATATATGATAAATGAAAGTAATATGTTGTACAAGGTAAAGAAATAAAACTAACTTGCACTCTTCTGGGCTGGACTTGGCTTCATCTGTACAGCGATAGAACTTTCCCTGTGGGGGAAAAACAAAAACACTGTCACTCTAATAATGCATACTGTAACCATTAACTTAGTAAAGTAATAATCCAAAACTTTTTCATATAAATACATGGCTGTTTTGTTATACTCTATCACCAATTGATACCATACAGTAGTGATTCAACCTGAGTGTCTTTATTATTATAGGTAGGTATGTATAGGTATGTTGGACCAGTGCCAAAACATCAAAGCAATAACCGCTTATCACCAATCAAGAAAAACAAGAATCTTGCATATTATCACTTAAACATCTCTGGTTTCATCTGTAATTCTGATTGTTTTCAGCCTCAGTGCTGCTGACCTTGAAGAGCTGGACCCCTATGCAGGCAAACATGAACTGAAGCAGCGTGGTGACAATCATGATGTTACCGATGGTTCTGATGGCCACAAACACACACTGGACCACGTGCTGTAATGAAGAGTGAATAAAACGTTAGTAGGTTAAACTGGCAGATTGCATTCATACTGACAAACAGAGTCTATCATTATGGTTATTAGTGTGGATGAGCTGGAGGACGACTTTGTGATGACGTCGTACCTTTAGGCCTTTGGCTCGGTTGATAGCCCTCAAGGGTCGAAGAACTCGAAGAACCCTAAGAATCTTCACCACTGAGATGGCCGAGGACCTGAACGACGACATAAGGGTGTAGTGTCATTTAAAAAAAAAACTATTAAATCTCATGTACTGCCTCCCTACTGTTTCTACTACCATCAGCTAAGATAAAGGAGGCAAGTGCATCTGCGTTTGTAGGTACTCACTGAATACCGAAGGAGACGAGGGACACTCCCACCACCAGCAGGTCCAGCAGGTTGAAGTAATTCCTGCAGAAGGCCCCTTTATGGAGGAAAGCTCCGTACGTGGTCATCTGAGGAGAGGTCAGAGGAAGTTAGAGGGGCAAATGACGAAGAACACACACACATACACGTCATCAAACACACCGTACACTAGACACACACACAGTGTTACAGTTACACCTCACACTTCAGCAGACGCAGACACACAAACGAGCCTGTTAGCTAGTAAAAACATATACACTCACAAACAGCACTCACTCCCTTGCGCACACACACACACACACACACACAAACACACACACGCACAACACTCTGTAGACACACGTCTCCACACTCTTGTAGATCACTCTGATTCGGGGTGGCGAGCTCAGAGCAGTAAAACAGGAGGCTAAAGCTACCATCGCCACCCCAACGGCCCTTAACTACATGAATGTAGTAGTAAGTCATTCATTTCACAATCCACTATGGGACGAGGCAATAAAACATGCAGTTTGTTGCCATGCTGAACAGGGATATTTACTACCTGCAAGGGCTATGGTTATAGTGATTGGAAAGTAGAATGCCCTTACTGTTACATTCATGTGGGCCGTCGTCTTAAAGCACATTCCATTATGTTCTTTAATAGTTTAGAATAAGGGGAAGCAGCTCCCTATTAAAACTTCAGAGATCAGCAGGCAGAGAAGAAAAACCAGCCAAAATAACTCTTATTCAAATAATAAAAGTAAAGGATTCGTTTTCCGAGTGCATGAAAATGTAGAGCCCTGCAGAACCTCTGGCAAGAGAGAAAGAGAGGTAGAGAGAGGGCGAGAGTGCGAAGAGCACGACTACAGGGTGGTAATTCAAAATCAAACAGCGGTGGACTTGGCAGGCCTTTGCCCATTTGGCTGTAGACACAACTCCACATTTCTATGCACTCAGTCAGGGATAGCAGACTGAACCATGCTCGACAGGAACATGGTTGGTTTTGCCCCCTCTTTTATGGATAATCTGAAGAGCAGTCAGTATGAGAGGCATGGAGCTGGCTTTGACTGGAGCTGACTTTACATCTTTGAACACCTCCCAGAAAATGACTTCAAACTCAACTTCAGCCAATGCCACATGTCTTGTCAGCCCATTAATATTTGTTTCATTGCACAAAGAGTTGCGTCATGTTTTTCATATCTGCATAAAATTGCATCATCAAAATTCAAAATCATTTCAGCGTTGACTGCCCAAATATGACATGACACCGATGTTAGTATGTAATGTCGATGTTTCCTTCCCCCAACATGAATTCTTTGATTAGTGGAATTTGAACAAATCTTGCGTTTGCGTTAGTGTGTGCAAAGTAGCTAATGACAGTTCCAATGGGTTTTTTTTTTTGTTTTTAAAAGAGGTGCCATGAAGAAAAAGCAAATAAGAGAAAGGAAACAAACAAGCCAGGTTGTACTGAGTGGCAGGTGACACACAAGGAGAGAATGCAGCAAGGCTCTCGTTGTCATTTAAGGGGTTACCTTCAACACGATCTCAAATGTAAACATACTAGTGAAGACATAATCTGCATAGCCTAGGACCTGGAAGGCAACGAGACGTTTGGAGTGTTATTGGGGTGTAGTTAGTCACAGCACGGACAGGGGACACAGGGCATTTACCTTCAAAACGATCTCAACAGTAAAGATAGCCGTGAAAGCATAGTCAAAGTAACCAAGTATCTGTAAAAAGCAACGTACATGTTTAACAAAGACAGTACATTGTGCATGTTCATACAACATATCACAACAAGTTGAATGGAAAAAAACATTCTAAACACTTTCTGGAAAGGGTTTGTGAGGGCACACATCATACACAATACAAATTATAGATTCTTTCTAGTTCATAGTACCGTAATAATACTACGTGAAACACAGGGATCACTGGGTGAGTGTTTACTAAAAGGGTCAAAGAATTATTATTATGACACTAAACAAGCCCAATTTGCTAAACTACCATTGCTGTTGTAGACTGTATTATTAATGTCACATCTAATAAACTCGTCTTTGCTACATAATCTATTGAAGGTCATACATTAATTGCTTTGGTAAACTAGTTGGAAGGTTTGCGAACTTACAATATTGCGTGCTGAGAAGTTTCGGATAGGATCCTCAGCAGCGAGTGAGACAGAGCTGAGCATGATGAACACCAGGATGAGGTTGGTGAATATGTGATGGTTGATGAGTTTGTGGCATCCCACACGGATCCTGAAGCACAGAGAAAATACAGCATAGCAAGAAACCTCGATGTGATGAGGAATGTAAGCTCTGTGTGTGTGTGTATGTGTACAGTACATGTACGTGTAGGTGTATGAATGTATGAGTTGTTTCTTACGGGTTTGTGTTGCTGAATATGAAGAAGGCACTTCCTTCTGGGATGGGAGTGATCTTCTCCTTCTTGACCAGCTCAGAGATGGCCGGCCGAGGTCCCGCTGGAACCTCTGGGTCCTCCTCCTCCACTGCGTTGTCATCATTTTCCTCCTCTTCCTCCTGACGGTCAAGTTGTTAAAAGAGTGCGATTGTATACAACTCCTCAAACTGTAAAAGTGAAATACTGTATAACTTGCAGCTCATTGTTTGAATGAAATTTATAGTACCTTCTCATCTTTCTCATCGTCCTTTTTGTCCCTGTAATAAACAAAAAAGATATTGATTTTGTTACCACTGTCAGCATGCAGTTACCAACATCTCAGGCACTTATGTTACTAACATTAACAAGGTTAATATTTGTCATACAGAGACTTAGTAAAAGATCAGATTGTCACCCTTTCTTGTCTCCTTCATCTGTGTTGAGAGACTCTGCATCTGCCAGGTTGTCCACAGCGATAGCCAAGAAGACATTCAGGAGGATATCTAAGCAGAGTGTTCAGTAAAGGACAACTTCCTCTGAAAATACTAACTAAAACTACGGTTAGAGCTAGGGTTAAGGTCTGAGAGCAAGATTAGCAATGCAATTTATACCAGTTGACTATCCAGCTAATAATACAGTTATTAGAGGCTCTTACCAATAACTATAATGCAACTAACACTAGTGAGAAGAAGCTGAGAAAGTGTTATGGCTGGAGCAGCTACAGGCGTGTCAGTATCAGTGAGAGGATACAGTTTCCACAGATAAAGAGGATGATGAAGTAAATGCACACGATCATCCCTGAGGAGGAAGGGCCACCGTACGCCATGATTCCATCGTACATAACAGCGTTCCAGTCTTCTCCGGTCAGGATCTGTATGAATCATAACCCATAATACAATCTTCATCAGCAATGTGTCAAGTCTAACCACACGGCCATTTGAATTTCTACATCAGCCTGTAAACACACACCTGAAACACAGTGAGCAGGGCTTGGGGGAAGTTGTCAAAGGTGCTCCTCTTCGTCTGGGTCTCATCGAAATTGAATTTGCCGCCAAACACTTGCATGCCCAGCAGGGAGAAGATGATGATGAAGAGGAAGAGCAGCAGCAGCAGGGATGCGATGGACTTCATGGAGTTGAGCAGAGAAGCCACCAGGTTACTTAGAGACTGCCAATGACTAAAATACCAGCGAGAAAGAGTGAGCAAGAGAGAGAGAGAGAGGGAGAGACAGAGAGAGAGAAAGAAGTGATTAATTGAACACCACACACACACACACACACACACACACACACACACACACAGACGCACACAGCATGTGATGGATCTTACCGCGTGACCTTGAAGATCCTCAGCAGGCGGACGCAGCGGAACACAGAGATACCGAGCGGCGACATGATTTCCAGCTCCACCAGAATAGTCTCGGTGATGCCGCCACACACCACAAAGCAGTCAAAGCGGTTGAACAGCGACACAAAATACGCCTGCAGCCCAAGACTGTACATCTTCACCAACATTTCACATGTGAACAGGGCCAACAGCACCTTGTTGGCCACATCTGAAACATCAGAGAAAAACACATAAAAAAACAAGTACATGGAATGTGAGATAAGGGAGGTAAGGTAACATGAACAGTATATTCAGAATTTTATTGATCTTATCATGATCAAGTCCTAGTCCTAGGTTAAAGTACCAGAGTCCACTTAAAATCTTTACTCACAAAATAGCTGTTTTTGAACACAGAATCATCTTTTGAAAGATTTTGAAATAGTCACTCATGAATTTCAGGCAGCAAAATCAAAGCCAAACCAAAAACAGCTGTGTATCATTTTGGAATGAAAGCCTTCATTCACTGCGGAGCTGTACGCACCCTGCACTTGTGTCAGCCAGTCAGGCTGGTTGTAGTGCTCCGACGATATGGTGAGGGTGTTGAGGAACACCAGGATGATGACCAGCCAATAGAAAGGCACCGATTTTACTGCCAACCGGCACTTCCTGCGGCAGCACCTGTTCCAGCGGCGCCAGCGCCGACTGCAGGTAGAGCGAGCAATGTCAGTACAAAGAGTAATGTCAGTACGACTCACTTCACTAATAAAGTGATTCAGGAGCACCTAGGATCTGGCTACATACATTATATCTAAACAAAGGAATAAATGCATCACTCCAGTGTTTTTTTTTATAGCAAATCAATATGGCTCGTTTCCATAAACAATATGAATGCAGTGGAATGAGGGGGAAGGGCCATAGGGGAACTGCGTCAATATCTTTTTTGCAAGTCACGCTGTACAGTAAACAAGCTCAAAAACACTGCGTAAGGCTATGCTCTAAAAATACCTTATGGTACATGCTGACTTTATAAGGGCCGTTGATTTATCATCCACAGTAAAGTCTCATTAAAAATCTCAACAGAGCAGGGCACAGTGAAAGCCAAGCACTTACAGAAGAGACTGTATAATCTCATGCAGACACAAACCTTACAATAACATCATGCAGAGACAGAGCCACAAGAGCATATACTGACCTGAACTTTGACTTTGAAATTTTTTGACTGAAAGAATCAAGAATTGGTCAAAGTTTAGAAATGCAGGTTGAAGGGAGAAGTTATCTAGTAGACCGTAAAGATCATCAATTAATCACAAGATGAAGTATGTCCAACAGTAAAAAGTCAGGAGCATGAAAGGACAGGAACACAATATGATCGAGTTGTACTGATATAGGTGGATTGTTAACACTAACTTGCCTGTAGAAAGCATATTTGGTTTTAGCAATTTCAAATCAAAAAGTAAAGCTGCCTGTGATGTGAGAGCCTTGTGTTTTCCAGTATCTGTAGCTAGTGTCATATCAGGAAGGACTGCAATGTAATGTAATAATAGGTGTTCTGTTTTTAAAGACAGTTTAGTAGGTTGGTGGCTAGTCTCAGGTGTGTTGTGTACATTGCTCCACATTCTCACCATAGAGGCCCGCAGCACGGCGTTTTCTCATCCTCCCCGTTTGGATTCTCTGTGTTCACAGATTCTGTCTCGCTGGCTGGCACGCTCGCTGCAGCAGCAAATAAAGCACACATCATGAAAAAAAAAAAAAAAAAAAAATCACACGCACTTTTCACAAATACTCCTAAAATACACACAGCACATCCCGAGGGGAGAAGTGAAAAAGAAATGAAATGAGGACTGCCTGCATCACACCAGGCATTTCTGAGCGATTTCAGAAACAAAAAAAAAAACAGCAAAGCTAAGAAGGATTACACCCCAAAAACTATATCCAAGTGCATCATAAACAGTCTTATAGTGGCCGATTTGAAAAGAAAAAGAAAGAAAAAGAAAAAGGTTACTGGTGATTGTACTTTTTTTTCTTCCAAACCCTGTTTAAGCAGCAAAACTAACCTCATAGAAAGGAAGGAGCTAAGCATTGTTGCTGTGCAATCATTGTCATCATCACTATCATTTACCAAGTGCTGAATGGGAGCTGACATGGGACAGGCGACTGGACAGCTGCTCTATGAGGGCTGACTGATGCAGACAATGAGGAGTAGAGGGAAGAAGAGAGCAGGATGAGGAGGACAGAGCTCTTAAAGCTGTCTCTGAAATGCTGCTCTCAGAGCACTCCCGGTGCTTTAGAAGAGTGTCTCTACAGACAGATGATGATTAAGACTGTGTGAAACGTCTCACTGCTTTAACTCGTACGAGGGAGCGCGGCCTGTCGAGAGCGTACACCGCTGCTTAGTTTGTGTGAGAGTGTTCGCTTTGATTCCTGAGTCGTCAGACAGCTCTCAGCTCTGCGAATAGTGCTGACTGCTGGAGTAGTGATCTGGGTTTAGCCCTGTTTCCTATATTCACACTGAGCCCCCGCTTTCAAAATGGAACATGGGAAGAAAATGTGGTGTGGCTGCTATCAAACACACGCTGTATTTCTATTCCTCAGCAGACTCCTCTTTACAGGGGATAGTACAGGCTGGGCGCTTTCGGTTTGAAACAGAAGGCCTTGGGGGAGGGTTGGTACAGAGGAAACAACACAAAGGGAGTAAACAAAAACCGAAAAAGACTGTGATGCTCAGACAGAAGGGTCAAACACAATAGCAAAGCACAAGCAGGGTGATGAGGCATTATATTAGGCTGCACACACGCACACACACACACACACACACACACACACACACGCACACACTCTCACTTGGGATGCTCCAATAGGAATTTTTGAGCTACTACTTACTGTTTCATGTTTAAAATGAATATGTGTCGTACCTATCCACTACCAATCTATTCAGCGAAAATATCTTTGCGAAGAAAATAGCAGTAGACTTTTGAGTAAACATTTGAGTAAATAAATGAGGTTCTGCACTGACAGATGGAAGTGAACCTGATGTTTTTTGTGCTAGCACAAGATGGCATGCAAGGCAGCAGTATGGTGTTTATCAGTGGCTGCAACAGATCAAATTTTCTGCTTTGGAAAAAATCCTTCCAGTTTGGAGGATCAGAGTTCAGGCAGCACTCTGATCTCATTATTTTGAGCAAATTTCTGTCTGCGTCAGACAAATTAGAGCACTGGTTCCCAACCTTTTTGGCTCGTGACCCCTTAAAATGAAGCGATGCCTACTCGCGACCCACCATCATAGGCTGCATATGGTGGGGAACAGAATTTTCCCTTTTCAGGTCATTTCATTTGATTAGCAGAGGAGGCCTAGAGGTTTTAAACTATGCAGTATTTCACAAGAAAAAAGCAAAAATTAGAGAAGTATAAGAAAAAAACAACATGATAATGAATTTGCATTGCATTTTTTTCATATCCCATAAATCATCTTGTGACCCACTACAATTATCTCGTGACCCCCTGGGGGTTCCCGACCCCCAGGTTGAGAACCACTGAATTGGAGCATCAAACACACACACGCGCACACACACACACACACACACACACACACACACATGCACAAGAACTCAAGAAAAAACAACATTGGAGGGAAACCACAGGATTTACCATGAGTGTCGGAGGACTGGCTGAACCACCCAAACCTTCCTTTCTTCTTCTCAGTAAGGTCAGCCAGAGTCACCCCTTCATGTGCAATGCATGCAAGCCCATGCATTCAGACACAACCGCACAGCAGAGGAACAAGGGGGCGAGAATGGGCTGCTATCAACATGGGTCAGAGCAGACAAACCACCACAACAACATTCACGACAGCAGTATTCAAAATAACAATAGCCAATGGCAAGACCATCGGGAGCCACATGGACTGTAGACACTGAGGAGGGGTAGAAGAATAACATGGAGAGCTGTTAGTCACAGTAAGCGCCTGCAGGTGACGAGGCCCTATACTAACATGTTACAGTGCAAATTAAAACATTTACATGTTGACATGTTAGGAGGGGCTCATATCCCATCGACAGACACCAAAAGCCAGGATGGATGTTGAAGAAAAGCACCATGGACTTTCCTCCTCACAACACGGAGCCTCCACTCGTAGCGATCTTTAATAGGAGCCTATTTGAAAGCTCCAGAATCCTCCAATTGGCCTCACAATGCATTTTTCAAGTGGTGTTGGCTGTAAATGTTTACTGTATGGTAATGAAGGTAATGGTGCTGCTGTAATCTTGGGAGTAAAATGCAGTAACGTTATACAGCAAGTTTATGGAGGACAGGTGGACAGAGGCAACAGTGAAACAGTATGTGGACAGCACATGCTAGACTTAAGTTAAATTGGTGGCAGGGAGTATCTTTTCTAAAGCTCATATCTTTAATTTATGGTGTGTGGGGAGATCGTACTGAGCTCCAGCTGAGAGAGAGAGAGAGGGGAGGGGAGAGAGAGATGAGAGATCCTCCGCTTCAACTATATGGTTAGAGCAGTTGCAGTTTCTCTGTTCTGCATCATGTGTGCTGCTTATATAAAGAGGATTTGGATTAGGAGTTTTTCTTCTGCTCAAGTAATATGATTTTTCCCTTTCTCCCTTCTCAGACAAACTCGAGTGGTACACACAGCACGCTCCACTACCAGCAGTGACTAACCCGTTGAAAATAATAACAATCTGCACACTCTGCTTCAAACGCCTCTCCAGTCCTTAAATTGAACACCCTTAGAGAAAGACTGCCCTTTAATCAAAACAGTTCTAAAATCAACAATATAACATATCTATGTATATATGTGTGTATGTGTGTATGCAAGTGCATGTATGCGTAAAATGGCCAGTGAAAGTGTCGTCACCTGACAGCTCAGCTATGACATGGTATTTTGGGTAATCTTTCATTATTAAATTAAAATTCCACCCTCAGATACTCTTACACTGGTTATTTTGTGATGAACTGTTAACCGTAATTCACCTTTTTTACGCTGCACTTTCCCTAAACCTGCCTCGTCTACTTCTACAGAGTTATTGATTTCCTACATTTCCCAGAATACCTTTCAACAACCCCCAGAAAACCTGCTAGGACTGTGTTCAGCTGGGTTTTATGTGTAGGTGGAGAGAGCAATAGCGATAGCATAGTACAGCTGAGAAAAAGAGAGAGTCGTGTCCCTCACTCAACACACAACATGTCTTGTGGCTGCATTGCATTCTGGTTTATTGAGGCTACTGTCAGTGGAGAACTTGGTCTCTCTGACTCTTCTACGATGGATTTCTCTCAGTATTATTATTGAAAGTCAGTGCAAAATGGTGAGTCTAGAAAGAAGCCCTTTCTCTTTGATGCTAAGGGGCTGACACTAAAACCTTCAATTTACCGTTGATGTTTTAGATCACTGAACATTTTTCTCCTGTTAAACTCCATTGTAGCTGCTGGAAATATCTCAACCTCAAACATACAATTGGCCAGTTATCCACAGTTATAAGACAAATACACCACCAAACAACAAAATGGACGCAGAAATGCAAGGTACATTGCCAATAGCTGTGTTTTTGACTGTGTTGAGGTGTTTTAAGCTGGATTTTTCCTGTAACTAAAAAATTATCTTTTGGCTTTATCCCACTGTTTTGCCCTAGATTACACACTCTCCTGCACTTCCTCTGCAGACAGAAAATGATCACTAAATGCAGTTACAGTAAACACAACCCTCTCAAACCAAGAACCTGTGCAATTATGCAGTGTTGGCTGTTTTCCTTGATATCGCAGGATCAGATGCGTTCAGTGTTCTATAATGGAGGACAGTTGGCAATGCACTATTACTCTTCAAGCAGTGTTAGTTCTGTCCTTAACTGTAGGGTGTGTGAAGGAGGGAGCAGGAATAGGTGCTTACGGTTACGCTTGCCCTCCTCATCGGCTTCATCCTCGTTCTCAGGGTCGATGTCCTCGGCCTGAGTGATCCAGTCCAGGTAACCTTTCAGATCCTCCTCCAACTGCTGCTTCTCACGAAGCTTCTGGAAGTCTCCACGAGCTTTGGCCTTTTCTCTCTCCTTAGAGAACTCTCTGGGTTTGCAGAAGCACACACAGACACAGACACAAATGTCCATACATGCACATACACATACAAATTAATAAAAATACACATTTACAGAAATCAACATACAGTCACCGCAAACAGCAAACATATTCATTTCACACAGAAAATGGAACAAAAGTCCTAAAGTTCCAAAGTGTATCCTAGTTCACCAGTAACAATGGGAAATGTTTCAGTAGTAAATGACAGCATTGTATATTCAGCTCCTTCATATGCTGTATATTCCAATACTTCAATCACAACCTTTGAGTGTCTTGTGTGTTTTTCTTAACCCTAGCCACTGGAGGGAGATGTACACCTTTCATTGACAACACATCACTATATTCAGAGACCTAGTGTATCGTTCGGGGGAGTGGGTCACAGCATCTTATTCATACAGAAAGCAATTTAGGTAAAAATTTGGCTTCAAGAGATATGCAGTGTTTGCACGGCATCTCAATTCACAGTTTATATAAAACAAACACTGCCAATACATACCGTGAAACTACATAAGGTGTCAGGGGAGAAGCAATCATAAAGTCAATATATGTAATGCATGGTAGGTCACACTTGTCACTACTGTGAAAAATTGTATTTAAGCTGTGATCAAATCATGGCTTAACATCAGTGGAAACTCTCAAATATATGAGAAGTATATGCATGTTTTGGGTTTAAAAATAATTCTCTCTGACACAAAAATAAAGACACTTGATGTTAAGAATGTAGCAAAGCTATATCTGTAAAAATGCATAAAAATGAATTCAAACTGTTGATGCAGATAATGAATACAGAGACTGTATTTCTGTCACCGGTAATCTGAAGCCTTGACTGCATGCTTCCTTCATTATGCCTATCTCAAGCAGCCGACAGGATTGCAAGAGTGTCCGAGTTCATGATTATGTTAACCTTGTTGACTTTTCCATCCCCTTTTAAAATCAGGCTATGCTAGCTGGTCAACCATCCAGAGTTAATTCTACTGTAATACCCCACCCCCACTCCACTGAGCTGGGAAAGCAAACTGGGGTTTGAGAGAGCTTAGGAGCGCAGAGGGAGTGAAGGGCGAGGAATAAGATTAATTTCTCTCTCAGGAGGTTGGGTGGGTTGGGGATGGGGTGGGCGAGGAAATGCTCACTTTGCAGTTGCCGTGGAAAGGACACGGTGGTGGGAGGCCAACAAAGGTCAGAGAAGCACGGCTAAGAAACAATATATAACATTTAGCTCAAGATCCTGCCTTACTATAGTCAATCACTGGCTATATGTCCCTATATGTTGCTATAAAGATTCTCAGGTGCTGTGCACCAAAGAACATATACATTTTACAGGCTAACACCATTCCCCATACACAGCAAGCAGCGCCATGGTGCGAAACAACCAATACACAGCATACACACTTCACACACAGCACACAAAAACCACTGCACAAACTGCCTCTTACCCACTTAACACACCCAACACAAGGTTAAGCACGAAAAAGGAGCCCAGTATGATCAGGCTAACAAAATAAATCCAAGGTGTTTCCCATCCGATGGCATCATTGACCTGCAGGAGTCAAGAGCAGCCAGTTAACAGACAGCAACACATATAGAGACAGAGAAGCTCCGGCCTGCAACCAAGCAGAAGCTCTCTGTCTGCACGGAGAACAAGGTGCTTACCCGCTCAACACACCCAAAACCAGGTTAAGAACGAAAAAGGAGCCGAAGATCACAAGACTGACAAAGTACACCCATGGAAGCTCAAAGCCCATAGCATCGTTCATCTGGAGGAACAGGCACCGCCAGACGGTTAGGAGGGGAAGGGAAAGAGAGAAGGATTAAAGAAAAAAAGAGAAAGGAGAGTAACATAAGTTGTTAAAGCTGGAAAATGTCAGAAAAGGAGAGCAGAAAACATGTTGGATAAAAGCAGTCTTTCTTCTCAGAGTGGGAAAAACAGAGAATACTAATATAGTGCAAGGATAACATCATATTTCTAGGTGAATTGTCGAATGCATTCAGTAAATCAATCATACCAGATAAGAATGATAAGAGGTGGCCCAGTAACATCTAAAAACAGCTTCATCATCAGAACGTCAGTCACATCTTTGCGTTGTGTCTGATCTAAATAGACATCTGAGCTGAAGGTGTGTGGGGGGTCACCAGTCGTTGAACTGGGAGACTCACCCAGTAGAGCACGTCCGTCCAGCCCTCCATGGTGATACACTGGAACACCGTCAGCATGGCAAACAGGAAGTTGTCAAAGTTGGTGATACCACCGTTGGGACCGTGCCAGCCTTCCCTGCACTCGGTGCCGTTGATGGGGCATTGGCGCCCGTGTCCTGAGATTGCACATGGAGCTGGCTCCTCCTCCGCTAACGTATCTACACAAAGAGAGAGAAAGGCACTGTCTGTAATCACCCTCATATAATTGAGATGATTTTAAGAGACTTGCCATGTCTGATTAATGAAACTTTCTCTATTACCAATAACAGTGGAAGGCACCAATGCCTTCGAAGGAAATACACAGGTTGCATGCACTGTAGGCTTCCATTCAAATAAATGGGAACTGCACAGACTGACTTATATTAGTTATAGTATATTAGACTTAGCATATCAGTTTGTAGAGAGATGCACCATCACTATCTTTTTGTTCTTTGTATAGATCGATATGAGTGCTGTGCCTCTTTTCTCATAGAATTGCAACTAGAGACAAATAGAGTACATTTATATTCTATTCCCCAGTCAAAGCAGACTGGTTGCAATAATATCAGAACAGTGTTGGAGGAACATTAACTCTGCCTGTTGACTCTACAATGAATTTGTGGGAGACTGAATTAGCATGCTGCAATATGAAAGATGAGTAATGCACACAGGCTTATTTAGTAACTCTACATCTGTTCAACTGAGCATATATTCTCTCAAATTAGGCATAAGGCAGATGTTACTTTTACAATTGAGATGAAATGTATCTTGATATTCACAGAAAATTAGTGAACAATAATTTTAAGGTCAGGTTACTTTGAACATCTTTAAAAAATCAGCAATCTGTAGACTATTAAATTGCTTAGATTTTAGATGTAAAACAGACAAACACTGTGCAGTCAAGAGAGCGTACCTGCGCCGGGAAGATAGCAGGTCGCGTGCATTTTACCGATGAAAAGCTCCAGGCCAATAATAGCATAGATGATAATGACAAACAAGACCAGGAGGGCAATGTGAAGGAGAGGGACCATGGCTTTAATGATGGAGTTCAACACCACCTGTAAACCTAAGCAAGGAGGAAAATGCACAGATTATATGGAGCCTGGGTGTGCTTTGCCATTGTGTGAGGGCATGCATGCATAGTGCAAAGGTTTGGATAAATAATAATTAATTAGAGCTACAAACTGGCTAACTCGCTTTGGTTGATACCAGTTTCTATGCCAGTTAGTTTTGCAAAATAATTCTTGTATGCCATGATATTCCAGTGGTTAAGATTGCTTTTCCTTTTTGCTTTGTTTCCCCCTCTACTTTCCAACTGTCTAAATAAAGGAAAATAAATTACAGGTAAGTGGACTGCTCATCCTCATTTTCTTTTAAATTAAATATTATTATCTTATTGTCTGTTGACAATGGAGACAGACAAATATATAGAAGTTGAAGTATATAGAAGTTGACATGGTTAACATCATGACAGGCTAACAAAGACATAAAACAGATATTTTATTCAGTTCATCAACAAGGTAGAAATATTAGCACCACCTCTTTGTGTGGATCTTGTATAACTTTGTTACCATGTTTCTGTAGACATAAATGTGCATTTACAACAACCATTCAGCTGAGAAATGTGTCAGAAGTGTTTTTCTCAGTTTGTTTGTTGTTACTGCATCCAGAGCTCATGTCTCTAAGGCATTCATTTAGACAGTCTGTTTTTAGAAAAAGTCCTCAGGGACGGCACATAGACCATATGGACTCATCATGTGTAACCCTTCACCCCACAAATACAAATATTTCCGGCAAAACACTCCCTAGCATTCAGGGGAAAGGAAGCTGGGGATGTGTGGGGAAGAAGAGCTAGGGCCATTATAAAATAGCAGAAGATATGGTAAAAAATGGCAAATCTTCGGGAGAAGGCGGGAGACATGGGATTGAGGGGGGTTGGCTGTGCGTTCACACGTGGAGGTCAGAGGTCGTCGTTACTCACTGGGTACTCCTGAGACCAGCCGCAGGGGTCGCAGCACACGGAAGGCTCTTAGGGCTTTAACATCAAATCCACCTGGCTTGCCCCCGTGGCCGTGCATCGACGGGTGGGTGCTAACTCCAACTGCTTCTACCTTCTCATCTTTGGTCAAAACCTCCAAGACAACACTGAACAGTCTGTCGGAAAAGAAAGAACAAAGAAAGAACCTCACACTTCAAATAAGGCATGTTTTTTATTAGTCTGTTGAACAAATTTCAGCTTTGGTTTGTTCCTGAACTTGCTAATATAAGTATTTTTTCAATCGTAAGGCTATGATACAGGAGATGGATTAACATTTTAAAATTAAATATTTGTGCAATTTTCACAAGAATTAGGTTTAACATCATTTCATTTCATTCTGTTCCTTCCTATGTTAGGCACATTGATTTTGTCTAATTTGCCTGTCTATATTTCTGCTGATTGCAAACTTTCTGACCTGCACTACCTTAGAGAAATTGCCAATGCATCATAATCTTTAGGTACCTCTATTCCTCTACTATTGTTTAGTTACTGCGAAACTATAATGTAAGCATCATCACTTTATTTTACAGTCCTGTTCCCACAGTGTTACTCATTAATTATTTGGTCACTGATATAATAATGCTGACTAAACAAGCGATATTGCTTTAAGAGATGTTTTTTGTCTTTGAGATTGTTAGTACCACAAAGTATCAGGTAGTTTCTGCAAAATTACTGTGTGAATGTAAACAGATTCATTACTTGGTATTTTTTTTAGAACATGACAAAGCTATTATCAGCAATTACTTCTTCGTACTAAATAGTTACCTATTTATTGTACTGTAAAATAAAATGCTACTCAAAATCTTTCAAATACATAGCCTGGGGTGATGCTAGGAATTCTGGGCCCCCTGACAAGATATGACACGGGCCCCCCACCCCGAGGTGTCTAGCTTTGCACAGCAGCATCCCTCTGCACCTCTCTGAAAGCAAGAACTGGCTGCTACTGTAGTTACATTGTAAAATCACAGTGATTGTCTGTTAGTGCAGCAGTGAACCTCTTACCATAAAAGAGGACACTTCATTACAGTCAGTTAGACATTCCTCACCTAGCCAAGAGGGGAAATCATCTCAACACATCACATCAAAGCTGTGTACTAAAAGGACTGAATGGAGCTGCCAATAGGGGCTGGAGGGAATTCTTTAGGCCTATAAGCACAGTCTGCTCAGACTTATGTTATACTGAGTCAGAGCAGTAAGACTGACCGCCCGGCATGAGGTTTTCATCTAGTCATGTCCAAAAGAATATCATCCTTTACATATTGCCACATTTGTACTGAATGTAGTAGCTTGCCCACTTTCTCACACACATGTGATATGTCTGATTCTCTTAGCAGTGAGGCCAAACTATTTTGTCAATGTTCTTCATCACTACTTTCTAAATAAAAAGCATTTTTTTTCCATCTTGAATTTTCTCACTTCCCATCAAAGGATCTGAGAATTTGAATGTCTGTTTTTGTTTTTGTTTTTTTTTACTATTTCTCAATTTTCTTAAATCTCTGTTGCTCAATTAATTTACATTTCTTAAACACAAATCTGTTAAACTTTTAATTGAACTGGTATAGCCTAAATAAATTATAGTCATAATAATAGCCATAAATAAAAAAAATACTAATGTGACATAATGTGGTTTGTGGGCTGAACAATTCTTGACCTCCTGCATGATTTACAGTAATGTACCCATTCCAGAGCTATATTGACACAGCTATATTTAGATATTAGATATTGACAGTTTTATTTTAGTGTGCCATTTCAGTGATTTAGCAGCAGTAGTCACTCTTCATAGCAGGAGCAGCAGTCTTTGCATTTGACTGCATGGCAGATCAACCCTGCATGCTACATACAGACAGAGATCTGACCTAGCTACCCACTGGACTGTGTGTGTATTAGAGGAGAGATGGAGGGAAGAGAGAGAGGAAGAAAGATAGTGGAGAAAAAGAGAGGCAGTGATAAGGGTGAAGATAACAAGAGGAGAGTACGCGAGAGATAGGAACGAGGGCAATGCGAGGTGGAGAAGTGTAAAGCATGAAGTACAACAATTTGGGAGATCAAAATGGAAGGGGGAAGTAATAAGAAAGAATTGGAGAGATAAAGCAGAGCAGGATGGGCGAGTGTGAGCAAAAGGCAGTCGGAGAGAAGAGAGGAGAGGAGAGGAGAGGAGAGAGAAAGATGGGAGGGAGGGTGGGAGAGGAGATGAAGTATGGCGAGATGGTGACTCACTCCAGTGGTGGTAAAGCTCTGATTTATTCTCTCTGTCTTTTCTGGGTCATATACTGTGGGTGTATGAGGGTCTCTATTAGCACTTGGCCGCTTGGAGAAGAGGCTTAAGCAACTTTAACTTAAACACTGTCTGCCTGTCTCAGAAATACTGTACATTGCAACTGTCAACCAGACATCAAAGTGTAAATCCTAATCCCAAACTGAAATAACAAAAACCCATGACCTGGTCTGCAAAAACAGACGCATCTCTTGAATCAGCTGAAGCAACGGCCAATAGAGCGGCACTTAGGACTTAGCAGATGTGTTTTCTCCAAATTTGATTCAACCAAATGACTAGAAATAAGTAAATGAATCTGAGCACTTACCCAATGACGACAATGACAAAATCCAGCATGTTCCAACCGTTTCTCACATACGCATTCTGGTGCATCACCAAACCATAGGCGATAATCTTCAGAAAGGTCTCAATTGTGAAAATGATGAGGAAGGCATACTCAACTGTTTCCTGTAGACACAGAAAAAGAAGAGAGTGGGTTTCAAGGGAATTTAGACACGTAGAATCGTATCATAGAAAAAACATTAGGACATTAGATTAATATGTTGGGTGGACAATATGTATACACATGTGCACACACACTCAAAGACAGACACACAGACACAGACACACAGATACAGACACACACAGAGAGATGAAGAAATGACATGGAGTCAAACTAATGAAACAATTCAGCTCTGTAATGTCTTTGGATGTGCTCAATGGAGTGAGACAGCCAAATCCACTGAAAGACAAAGGAACTGTGAGAAGAATACAAAGATGAGACGGCTTGAGAGAAAACTAGACTAAAGAGGCACGTATTGTTACGTAAATACCAATCACAGAGCTGACAGCGATGAGAGAAGCATCAATACATGGGAACATACACACATAGTTGTTTGCGCGCACACACACACACACACACACACACAGACGCTGGTTTTGGATTAGCCAGTCAGGCATGTTTAGCCTAGGAAAGCCTTAGGAAAAGCAGATAATCCAGTTGATCAATGTTACATGCGGTGTTTCCTCCTCATATAACAGCCCAATCAAGACAATGGTTTAAAACACTCATTAAGTTGTACAGTATCCTTCTAGAGTATCTAAGGTCATTGTACAGTATCCTTCAACCAGAGCAGCCATGTTTAGACTGAAAAATCGCATTCTGATCCCACTGACTGATCATGTTTGGTTTCAATCAGATGAATGTAATCCCTTTTCTCAACACATATTTACAAAGTACAAAATCTCTGAACACAACTGACCTCTCTGACATCGCTTAGTGACACCCAGAGTTGTCCCAACCAAATCTGCTTGATAGTGACAGCAGTGATGCTACCTGAGGTATACACGCTTTGTTAATATTGCTTTTGTCTGTAAATTTGTTCAGATAATCAAAGGAATAGTTAGCTAGGGGGCTTCTATGATACTATCTTCCTGTGTGCTTCTGAGGCCATCTGATTGTTTTTCAGATTATTATAGGCCTAACTTTACAGCTCTTAGGTATGATGTAATTATACATGCAGGCCTAAATGTTTCATAGGTTTTTAGTAATGAATAAACACGTTATTCACGTAATGCTTGTAACGCTGTCATGTTAAGTTGAAGGACAGGCCAAAGCCTAAATGCCATACATATTATATTTTTACTTTTTACTATCATTATTTTACTATATAAAACAAGTACTCAGCATGGAGTAACTGCAGTACTGTAGTTAATGATGGCTGAATTTTTTCTGAGACTATTGCAATTTTAAATGTATGGCTACTACTCAACTATTCTGATAGTCTGAAAAACTATGCCCTACTTTGGTGGACTTTTTCTCAGAACTGTATAACTGTATAACATTAAAGCAGAATTCACAAAGTCGTAGCTTCGTTATTTCAAAGCAAGATACAATATTTTGAAGATTGGATCTTGCTCTTCCATAAAGTGCTTCAAAGAAAAAAGAAGCCTTCTTGAGCCTGCCTTGCACACACTTTCTCACTGAGTATATTCCAAGAAACCTAAATGCAATATGAGCTGCCAGTCAGGCACCAAGACACAAAGTTTTCATGGCTTTGATTCTCTTCTCAGAGGATCTTTCTGGCAGAGGCTGAGGTTAAAAAATGGGAAAAATGTACTTTGAATAAAATGCCTTTATTTAGAGGGCAGAGAGAGCCATTAGAACCAACAATGCAATTCAGCAATGCACCATTCTCAGGGTGTTTCAAAGACAAAGAGAACACAGGAACAATAAGTCATCAGGTTGAGGTCGATTGGAAGTGAACCAGGAAGTACAAGCTCAAAATGAAAACACACACATAGTGAGGTGAAGGTGGTATCTCCATGTGAGGGGGAGGCTGCTGCTGAGACAGGTGTATCAGTGGAGTGAGATGTGTGTGTATGCATGAGGTGGACCATGCCAGAGTGACTCAGCTGTTCAGGACAGCCCGGGGTCCTCCCAGGAGATATGAAACCAGAGAGAGGCCCACTTCATCCATTATGCATGAGGCAGGGCAGGTCAACGTACACGCCACACTCTGCCTGGTATTCATAATATCTGCCTGTCCATACTGTTCTATACTATTCTGATACCAAGTCAGTAAAAACGTCTCTTTCACAGCCAGAGGCAGAGTGGAAGGAGTGAATAGTGAATGTATTAGACACAGTCATTTAACTCTTCACATATGAGGAGCCCACTGCATTCATATAATACACAATACACACAATGTACTATAAAATAAGCCATACTCTCTCTCTCTCCCTCTCTCTCTCTCTCTCTCACACACACACACACACACACACACACACACATAAACACACACTTCCTGAGGGAGTCCTTAATCCCCCGCTCCATGTTCTCCGTGGACACCATAAATGCAGGAGTATTGTGGGCTGCGGGGCTCGTTTTGCGAACAGTTTACTTTATTGAGAGGAGTACTTAGCCCAGTATAAGAGACATGGGCCTCTTTGTTACTGAAGTAAAAGGTTGAGTTAAGCTCACGGCTGCTGCATCTATGACAGAGCATGCTCAGGCCGCAGGGGCCAGAGAGAGCAGAACGATTCATATAGGGATGGAAGAAAAGTGACAGGGTGACAAGTGAACGATTATAGAGGCATTTACAGACCAAAATGACCAACTGCTGCAGTAATCTGTTGGTGTTAATAAGGCTCCACAGCTAGTTCATATACCTATCAAGGATACAGTCATGTGGTAGTAATCAGCCATTTTGGTTATTGTTTAGCAGAATTCAAATAAACTGTGCACTATCAACTATTTGAATTTAGAAGTAAAAAAATAAACTAAAGGTAGAATGTTTTCTCCTGTGTGGACTGTAGAGTTTAGGCAATATTTCTGAACCCAGTTTGCAATAGGTTGTCACTGTCAGCACCGTACAAGTTTGGCTTTCCAAGCTACGGCAAATTTATGCAAATAGCCACTTCCTTGTTCATGAAAGCATGTAAGTTTAATAGCAAATGATAGCCATTCCCTCTCGATTAACCAGGCATTTATTCATTCATCAGCAAACTTGAACTGCTAATCCAGGGTAGCAGAAATAGAAAGAGAGAGAAAGAGAGAGAGAGAGAGAGAGAGAGAGAGAGAGAGAGAGAGAGAAAGAGAGAGAGGAAGAGTGAGTGAGGAAACAGGCCTTTGGGGATGACCATAAATATCTCTGACTCATCTCCGTTTATTTGTGCTGTAAAGAGGCTTACTGTAGTATGTTTCCTTTCCACATACAGTAGACAAATACTGTATATACATATTATCAACAGCTAACACATTCACTTCACTAGCTGCAATTCTCCTAGGTATCCATTACCTATATCTCAACCCAAGGGAGTATCAGGATGCAACATACACACACGCACACACACGCCACATAATTGTGTGTTAAAATGCACGCTAACAACACATAAAACCGTGCGGAGTAGGACGCCACACGGCATCCATGCTCCTCCTCAGCCCCCACAGTCGGAGCAGCCCCATCGCTCGCCTGCCACAGGGTGAATGTTCATGTCCACAGGCACAACTCAGTTCATCTCACACACTCACACAGCACAGCTCACCATATGATAAAAGGATGCTAACCCGCTGAACCGTGCATCCTCGTACATAACTCGCCATATGACTGACCCAGGCAGATATAATGGTAATGTTAACCTATTAAACAATTCAGACAGGCCCGTCCACAATGCTCATGAGGTGCGTCATCATCCAGAATACACAGGGAAAACAAAGGAAATGCAGATGAGACAAGACAAGATAGCGAAACATCCCGTCTTACAATTATAGCGCATTTGTCCACATATCATGATATAAATATTTAAAATATAAATAAAAGCCATTCTTAAACTGCAACACCTACTGGAACTGATCCTGGTGTGGGCCCAGGAGCAAACCTGAGTCTCAGAACCAAAATTACTCACAACCCTCAAGTCTATAAATAGATCTACATACTGATAGAACATTTAATAATGCTTCCATAGCCAGAAACTAGCTGGGTAGGTGATCTCACCCCCTAATCAGTGATGTCAGCTATAAAGCTCCATTTATTTTTCAAATTTATTTTATTTAATCTTTATTTACCCAGGAAAGTCCTATTGACAAAATAAGAGATGCAGACCAACATACAACCAAGTACAAAGTCAGAATACAATCACAATCACATAAAAAATCACATAAAAGACAGAACAAAGTAAAGAATTCTGTGTAAAAGACAGTAGTCATATATCAAAACAGCAGGTTCACAGGGTCAAACCTGGTTAAATCTTGACTAAACAAAGAAAAGACAGTTCCTTATTGAATCTGACACAAGATGCTTCATTATGAGTTTGAACTCACCAAGAGAGACCGGCTCTTTCAACTGTAAAACCCTGTGCAGTGAATCCCATGAAAAGAGACCAGAGTAAATAAGGCCTCTTTCACCTAAGAGCGCAATAGGAAGCAGACCCAAAAAAAAAAGCCTTACAGCTAAAAATGTACCATGCATTGACTGAAATTATTAAAACCTTCAATAACCATAAAGCTAAAAAAAATGTACCAATGAATTAGTCTGCGACTGGACAGCGCAGGCCAATCACCCCAAGCAAGTATAATGTTGAGTGAGAACTTTACAATCTATAATAAATCTCATTGGTGCATGATTAATAATGTCTAAGGCACGACAACACTGGAAGAGTACTGTGACTATAAAACATCACCGTAATCAAGTACTGGCATAAAAGTGAATTGGAAAAGATGGAAAAGCTGCAATGACTATAACAGAATCTAAAATGTTTTCCTGGTCATCATGGTATGATACATTTTTGAGTTCAAGGCTGACAACACTACTATAATATTAAGCTCATTTTAATGTACATTTTCGGATAAATCCTGTGATAAAGCCAGCCTATGAGCAGCTGTACATTGGTGTGAAATTCAAAATTTCAAATTCAAATTTTGTCCTCTGGTTTAGGAGAGCTGTTCAAGCTGGCAAATACTGACTAGACTACATGACTGAGAGGTATTCCTTTTTTACAGGCCATGGGCAGGAATACATTAAACGGGAAGGCTATTTCATGAATTTCTTGATGACATGGCCACCTGAGTGGAGAGTGTTAATGCATGTGCGTGTATGAAAAGGCACATCTGTGCGTGTGGCAGTGAGCCCAGAGTCACATGAGTCAGAGTGACATCATGCATGTTTGATATCCGCGTATTACCAGAACGCTTCCTAGCAGAGACAACACAACAACAAACTATAAGCTATATATCACTTTCAACACACACACGGAAATGCAAGCCATATTAATAGACTTAATTAATAGAATTATTTTAATTAACGTATACAACATAATAGCACACTGACACAATGCATATAATCTATCATTGTTAACCAACCAACCAACATAAAACTCCAGTTATTAGACATGATGTGACAATTTGATATCTCCTGAGTGTCAAAGTGACTCTCTAATGCCATTTTATATCTGATTCTGTACACAATGAGCAGGCATGTATAGGAGTTCCCACATCACTCTGTCTCTCCTCTGACTCTTGTTATCTCCCTCCCCCATGCTCTCCTCATCTCTAGCTAACTCTCTTTCCTTCCCCTGTCTGTATAGATCAGTCATTGCCATCCAGGCAAGCCAGGGGGTTAGGGCAAGCCAGCATTTAGTGCTTCTTCACCGCCTACTCCTGCAGGTTTGCACAGTAAATAAGTGTGCTTGAGCGTGCAGCCTACATCGGGGTGGCTGTTGTGTACTATGCATCGGTTTTGTGTTTATCGCGATTAAGCACACAGTGTGTATGTAGAGGTCATGTGAATCGAAAGGTCTCTGTTATACCTGTTATATTACTATGTTATTCCATGTACAGTAATATTCCGATATTCAACATAGATTATTTATAATTCACTGTCATTCATCGCCTGGAAAGACAGAATGCGCTGTGTTCATGTTGAGATCATAATATTTCATGTGCAGCTTACAGTACGTGGTAAACCTAATAGTTTTTTTTTTTATGGTTCAGTTGCCCTGGCGTTCAACAGTGAGCTATTGACCACATCCAACAATAAAAAACAGGTCTTGCTTCTATGCATTGCCTCAGTAAAGCACTGAAATCCAGCAGCCGCGTTACAACATACAGTATACAGTACGTCCGTTCATGTGAGTGTTAAACAACATACTGCTCCACTCTTGATCAATTAATACACCAGTGTCAATATGTTTGTGTGTGCGTGTGTCTATGTGTGCAAACGTCTGTGTGTGTGTTTGAGTGTGTGCGCGTGTGCACGTGTGTGTGTGTGTGTGAAGCACTGTGGAGGCGGGCAGAACTACTGAAAGGTTGTGCATGTCACTTTGCCAAGGAAAACACTACAACAAGTGCAGGTCATCTTAAGTATACCCACACTACCATGTGAACGTCTTCACGAAGAAAGAAAAACATCACACTGAATTTCTGTTGCGTAACGTTTGCTATGTATTATTTAGTTTTGCCCTAAAGTTACACGATCGACATACTGTTTTACAGCGGAGATGTAGTTCTCCAAGTCTCTACAACACGCTGCAGCTGTCAGAGGCCGGGGAGTTTGGCTTTATACAGCAGTAACTCAATGCAGTGTGTTTTTAGAGCATCGGGGTCAGTATCCTACAATACACAATGCTCTGCGCAGGCCAGCCATCTGTCAGTCAGCCCAAAGTAGGTGCTCCGCTGAGGTGTTTCTAATGAGGCTTGCAGAGTTTGGGTAGTGAAGTGAGGGGCCGAGCTCATTAGCAAAACCATCAAAGCTTTGCCTGATCTTGTTTAATTGTGCCAACAACAGCCACATGCATGAAAATGGTGTGATTGTTGATGTAGAAAAAGGAGGAAATGCTGAATCCACTATCTGAACACTGCACCACCTGATCAGCCAACAAAATAATCTCATATAATTTAAGGACTCCCCACACTTTCCTTTCAGGTAACTGTCCCAACATGTACATTATAGTATACAGCATATAGTACATTATAGTTTCTCTGTGTTTCAGTATGAATTTAGTGCTTAATTAATGTACATCTGCGTGCAGGAAAAAGTATCCGTGCCTGCATATCTGTGTGCATGCAAGAGGGGATGCATGACATGGCTGCCACTGAAATCTGCAATGACCGAACTCAGGAAATTAAAATAACCTCCCCAAAGCCCAACTTGAGCTATTCAGCTCTGCACTCAGGAAGTCAAGCAATCAGCTTTTGAAATCTGCTTTTTTACAATCCTGCGACATTGGTCGGCTACTGCACTTCATGCCACATGTACTCTTTCTTTCTCAAACGCTCTCTCATACAGCCTTAGCAGAATTCAAAAATGGGCATAGAGCTGAAGCGCTTAGGTTTGACTGAAATTTCTTGTCTTTTGTGGCATTTGGCTCAAACAGAAGGTGCACAAGGCTACATTTATTTCAAATATTTTAACATTAATAGTCTTATACCACTGAACCCATGCAATAAGCATCTGTGCTGATGTTGAGCTAAATTACGATGCCAGCATGACATGATGTCAAAAGGTCTATCAAGGAAAACATCGGCACTCATCTAAAATGTAGCAGCGCCTTTCTCTGCGCTCTCTGCCTATCCGTTTGTGAGCGAGAGCAATCTCTCTTCTTTGTTTTGGCTACAACAGTTCTTCCCATTTTGATTTGATGTCATCCTTAGTTATCATGACTCGCATGTTCAATTTATTTCTCTCACTCTCTGTCGAGTTCAGTCTCCCTCTTACTCACTCACTCACAAGCTGGGACACACACACACACACACACACACACACACATACACACAGACACACACACACACACACACACACACAGATACACATTCTTCAGTTTGTCATTTAATTTATTGATTTGTTGCAAGTTATTATAATGTCATTATCAGTAATTCATTATTTAGTTGGTTTTGAGAAGGTTAGAGAAATAAAATACCAATAAATAGTGTAAAAGGCACTGTTATAAATCAACCAAGCTTAGAATTGGCATAAGAGATACATGGGGCCCATTCTACATCTCATCCTTGTAACTTGTGGTGTAATTCGGAATGCAAGACTCTCATTCCTGAAAACAGACATCCAAAACTACCCACCAAACATGTTCCTCTTCAGTGAATGTATGCTTTGTATTAGCCCAGTTAATACACTGGTGACTCCAATGTTACACTTTAGCTCCCAAATTATTTATGTGTACATGCGTGTTCACTGTTCAAACGGCAGTGACTCACTGTCTGAGAGCCGCACTACTTATTAATGCCTCTGCACAGAATCATGTGATGAAAGCTCAGAGCAGCGTGACAATGGAAGAAAAAAACATCTATTTTGGTCAAGTGCATATTGACAGACGATCTGTTATGGCCGTGGCTGTACCCCCAGAAGATTCCCTAGTGTTTCTTTGTGTTTCCCCTTCTCTGTGTTCCCAGTGCTCCCCTGTCTGTCTCTCTCGCTGTCTATGTTTGGTTTGTGTGTGTATTGGTGTGGGCGTGGTCTCCCTTCCTCGTTCTCCTGGCTCCCGGCTCTGCTCACCCTGCACACCTGTCTGCAATCGGCTCATCACCTCTCCCAGTCTGCTCACCTGCCTCTCATCAGCTCATCTGCCTGCAGTATATCTACCCCGGCTCTTCAACCATTCTTCGCCAGATTGTTGTTTCAACCTCAGTGGTAGTTATGCTTCAAGGCCAATCTAGTTAGAGCTCCCAGTGACTTTGTTTTTTCGTGTTTCCTGTGACTAACCAGTCTCTCTTGTGCCCCAGGATCACCACCCGCCTGCCTGTCTTCCTGCTTGTCTCCCTGCCTCCAAGTTACCCCTGCCTGCCACACTTCCCCTCATCCCACGTTCACGCCAAGCCCCGCTCCTCCCTTACAATAAAACCTTTTCCTTACCCACACCACCCTGTCCTACGTTTGGGTCCCACCTGTGTTCCTAAGGCTGGGGATACACCACACAACTTTTAAAATCCTAACAGATTATGAAAACACTGGGCTTATACACTAACCGACTGGTTTCTGCAGATTTTTTTATGACGACTGAAAAACTGGGGATCACACACTTAACGACTACGCCAGATGAGGGATCACACACTACTCGAATTATCACTGCAACTGAACCAAACTGAATGCACCAAACTCACATGAAAACACGAGCTCTCGCGGTACGCTACGAGATGCTGGTAGCAAAGCAAACACGGGGATACAGCATAGATATAAATCCACATTATACATTTTTATGGGTAGCGTACTAGAGCTTGCTGTTGTTGTTGCGCCACAATCTGCATGGAATAAAGACCGTCTGCATGGTCATTCTATTTTCTTGTCAGAAACAGAAAATAAAAAATGGAAAACAAATGATGATTTAATTTTAATTTCAAAATCCAAAAATGGAAAATCGAAATATACAAGGCATTGTCCGTTTTCCTGGTGAGAAACAACATTTACAAAGGACTTGATTTTCCCTTTCTCCTTTGTAAAACAGAAAATAAAATAACAAAAATTAAAAAAGCCCATTTTGGGATTGCAACCTGATTATAGAGCTGTGCGTCTTTCAGCACCATCAAGGCCTGGAAAGCGGAAAGGAGAGAGAGAAGCAGAGAGGGAGGAAAATAGAATAACCAAAAAATACACAGACCCAAAACGCATTTACATAAAGGTGTGGAAGTCAGTATGGACTGCACAGACCATACGGTGAGTAGCAAATGTGAATCAAATACCTGTTGCTACATAATGGAGCCAAAGCTATGAAGTGGGAGCTGAGAGCGTTTGTAGGCGATGTTGCTACGGTGCCAGATGCAAAACCGGACGGCACATTTACATTGTCCGGTCAGGACTACCAACCGGACATGTAGGCTAATAAATAATAATTATAAAACCTGTATCGGTATCTGGCAGCCAAGGTTTTGTGGAATCAATAATTGAGTCTTTCCTGTATTTTTTTCCTGTGTGCCTTGGTACCAGAAAGATTAGTAGGCCTATCTATAAATTTATTGTATGAAGAATTAACTAGTTGATTGCTCCTTTGTGTGGGCTAAACACTGTATTGGCTTGTTATGGCATAGCTTCATAGTTTTTCATTGGCTATTGACAGGATCCATTCGCATTTGAGTTGTTGATGAGTACACACTACCCGACTGCGTCCAGATTCCATTTGTAAAAATCAAACATGTTTGATATAATCGTAGTGGCTCTGACTCACGTCGGGAGGCAAGAGATTGGAGTCTGTTCCCCTCACACACTTGTAGATTAGAGTCTGTACCCCTCATACACTTATAGATTTTCTGTGCCAACTGGCCACGCCGGCTGCCCCAAAATCTGCAGACTAGTGCAGACCAGGACAGACTCGGCCCGATTGTGAATCCTGGCTAAAATCGGGGCAATAGTTGTCTAGTGTATCCCCAGCCTAACACGATCTATGACTAGAATCTCAACCAGGTAGCGACAGTCTCTACAGACGGCTGAGCAAGACAAATCTGTTCATGATCATTCACAAAGAATACGCAGAGATAAAGCTTGACCATGAAGATGGTGGTACAACTGACATTAGGCCTCATTAATGTCACATTTAAAACATTTTCCCACATTACACAATAGCAAGCTGTGTTAGAACTGCTATTGTAATAACTTTCCATTAAAGTAATAAACCATTAACACAATAACAATTTGCAGTTAACAGTGTAATAAGCCTGTAAACATAATAAACGTGTAATAAAGTTACCTACCACTAATGTTTTAACTTTTTTTCACATTAACATAATAATCAATATCAATTGTGTTTTATTACAATACTGAGAAGGTTGAAAATTTCAGGTTTTCATTTCAATAATTGTAATAACTTCACTGATTAATAATAGTCAGAATTCAATACATAACTGTCACCGATTCACATATTTGGTCTTTAACTATGATGTTACATCTGAAAAAGAGATGAACATGTGTGGAAGAGGTCTTTGGTGATCACTGTAAATGGATTACCTGGATTTATTTTTGTTTTGTTTTTTTCTCTAGTGCTAATGTAAAGTACTTTGACCTGCATTCTATGTATGAAAGGTGCTAAACAAATAAAATCTGTGATGCTTTAAAAATGAAACCAATTGCAGCCCCTCTGCAACTTAGGCTGATAATATGGGTGTATTTCTACTTAAAAATCTTGCCTAGTGTTGCTTTAATATAGTAAAACCTGCTAATGTAAGGATTATTAGAATAACAGGAAATAAGTTATTACATTAATGGTAGGTAACCTCTATTACAAAAAATGATGGGGCTGATCTATTACAAAATGATGGGGCTGATTGTTATTGAACATGAAGAATATTCTAAATCACATGTCTGTTTCCTTAAACTAGTTGACAAGCAGATGGAGGAAAAATGGTCCTTCCATCACAATTTCAAGAGCGCTAATATTAAGCAGTGTGTCTCCTAAAGGGGAAGAAATGTGTTCTCTGTACAGCCTGAGACAATCCAAAATAAAATCTGAATTCATAAAACGAGTGGTGTTCCCCTTTAAGAAGGCCTGCTACACACACACAATGTCATCCTACCACTAATTCCACCACTGCCGTTGTACAACACACTCTCTTTCACACAATATCAAAATAAAAACAAATACAGCTCTTACTCTCAATTTACTCACTCTTACTCTCTTGCTCTCTCGCTCTCTCTCTCTCTCTCTCTCTCTCTCTCACACACACACACACACAGACACACACAAATACACAATCTCACACACACATGCAGAAATACACATTCCAGATAACAAGCGGGGACAGTGCTAGTGTGAGCCACAAATGAGCAGTTACGTTAAGTGACTAAACACATACTTCTACCATCATCTCCATGGGAGTCCACAGTCCAGACACTGCTGCTTGTGCCAGCCACAGTTACACCCACAGCCAACTGCTTGTTCTGTCACACACATGTACACATGTACACGTTTACACACTCCTTCACCACAATACACAGCCAAAACACTGACACATATCACCAATCCTCATATGGAAATACACTTCACACAGTCCCCCAGCGCAGACACTTCCAACTGCACAGCCAACCTCATAAGACAAGTCTCGGTCAATAAATCTACACTTTTACCCCAAACCCAGCGATAGTAACAACAGAATAACATCACAGCATCAAAATAGAGACTCAGTGATGTACTAATTATTCTATATGTAGCCAACACTGACATTGGGAACTTGTACAGTGTTTCAAAGCACACAGGGATAGGATGCATGCTATCGTAAATGCAGACAGTCCATGGTAAATAAAAGGCAATTACTTGAAGATTGGCAATGCAACTTTTGGCCAAAAGTTGTGAAATTGAGAATATTAGGAGAAAATTGGTCATCCTCAGTTGTGTGTCATGTGATTTAGCATGTGCACAAGGTCGTACAACCATAAATGGCTGACATCAAACAAGTTTTGCAAGATTGAGGGTGTGTGTGCACACCTTGGACAATTAGGGGTTCATTCATTCGTGTGTAACACTTTTTGCCACTTGCAGTACTTAGGGGAGTTACTGTATGCACTGTTTAGGCTTCGCAGAGCCCTGAGACCACCAAGCAGTACTGTAGAAGTCAAGCACGGGCCCCAGGGACGTTTGTTCCCTCCGTGTGGCCTGTCAGGCAGCGGCCTCCTACAAGGCTGCCAATCGCGTGCACGCCTCTTTCTGCAATGGGCCAAGTGCAAGTGATGAGCAAACCATATGGTAGTTGATGGTAAGTAAATAAAGCTAAACTTGATTTCATTTGAAGGCACGTGAGCTGCAGTTAGCTGGCTAGCTAGCTAACATGAATCTGACAGGAATCTAGCCAGCAAACCACCTGTCATTCAAACAGGAGGAGCATTTACAACCAGGCCAAAGGTGTATGTGGTTTACATGACATGTTATTTTGGAAAAAGGATGAAAAAAAAAGTCGGCAAAAGGATGTAAACAATGTAGCCTACTATTGAAAACTTTTAGGAGCTAAGAAAAATATTCATCTTGTAGTTTAGCACAAACAAATTTGAATGTAAACAAATTCATGCCCTTTCTCTGGAAAACTCCAAACATTACTGTCATACGAATAAACAAACAATGGGATCATTGAGCGAGAATGTATTGTGCATGCTATGTTTTCCAATAGCATGCCACACTACAGACGAGCTTCACCACAGCTTCACCACAATCACTCAGTCTTAAGTGCTGTTAGGAATACCTATCTCTCTTTTGCTTCCTAAATCTGTTGAAAGATGAACAGACAAAATATGTATGTATGTATGTATGTATGTATGTATGTATGTATGTATCAATCTATCAGTCTATCCATCTGTGTAGATATGCCCTCGGATGGAATAAGGGGGAAATGCATTAATGTGAAAATAATAATCATACATGTGCCATTTTACTAGATTTTTGACGCTAGAAGTGTATATTTGAAATATTTGCTTTTACTGTTTTTATGATCTTGGTTTTTCCAAGTGACTGTAAGGCCTGGTACATAGTTAACGCAATACATTCATGTAAGCAAAACCACTAGCCTGGAGCGAGTGACCCTGAATGGAATATTTACAGTAAAAATGGCTACTGTAGAGGAATCTTTTATAACTTCTCAATCTAAAAGAAAAAGCTGAAAAGAAAATGATACGTTCGTCCTTCAAATAGGTTGAGAATGCCAGATGGGGATTATGCGATGGGGCCATTTTGCCCATGCGGAATTTAGATGAAGAGAGGCATTTCCAATATTTTCGGATGTCAGCATCAAAATTTGAAAACCTCCTTCACTGTATCGTGCCTCTGATTATCCATGACAAGAAACACTGCAATCTGGTGGATGTCTCTCAGCGGCGGCTGTCACACTGAGGTACTGGGTGACTGTGATCAGTCAACAGGCATTGGCAGCGAGTTACAAGTCGGGCACTATGACGATTGTTAGTATGTATTTACACCAGAAATGACTACTTCTTCGTTTGTAGTTGTTCATTTTGCAGTATTTGCGTATAGCGCCTCTACCTGAAAAACGCATGACAATGTAAAATGCATTAGCATCGTGTTACAAAGTTTGGTGTAGGCTACACAGGCAGGAATGTGAGAAGCACCTTGCGTTGTTGTGTGTGTTGCTTGCGTAGACTCTGTAATGAGCCAAAGAGGTTTTATAGTCAATGTTGAATTAAATATGTTTGAATTGACTGTGGTAGTAAGCTTTAGGGGATCTGTTTGATTCTGTAGTTTGTCTCTCATATACTTGAACCTGTGGTGGTGACCCCTACTGGCCTGCAGGTGGCCCTGCCTTGACTACCAGTATACTATTACTGAGATAGTGCCCCATAATGCTAGCACTATTTTATATGCACAAGCTTTATATATGTCTCTTTCAGTAGGAATTACTTTCATGTTACAATCGTAATGTTTAACAATGGATTGTACGTCATTTGATAATAAAAGTTTGACATTTTATTTGTATGATTTCATGCTAATAATAAAGAAAAAAAATAGGAACTCGAATACGGTAGCAATGTTGTATTCGTTTTCTGTTTCCTCAATAGATAGCTATAGCCACTGGTCAAAAATAGCTAAATCTGATTAGATTTGCACGACCGTAAACACATGTAACTAATGTAACATATTTCCACTCCAACCCCTTTGTCATCTCTATCATAGGTGTTGCTAAAAGATTAGAGGTGTTTTATGTATTCATGACAGTCATCATAGAAAACGCAATTATTACATTACTTGCCAAGACGCTCACAGCTGACAAGCATGTAACTAGCATTAAGCTGTTTTCACTTGTTAATTTTGAACAGGGAAGGCAGTTGATTGCTTCAAACTGACGCTCCCCAATTAACTCACCTATTTTTGCCTAAACCATATAGTCTTTCTTAGCTCATTGTGTCATAATAATTCCATGACACCCACATATTAAATAAGGTATAATAAAACCAGGCACCAACATTGTCAGTCTGTGTGTGTGGGTAGATTCTGAGTAGTAATTACTATTTTCTTTGAAGCATTCACTTATGAAAAATATTTATCAAAATTAATCAGATTATAAACTCTGATACTTCCTCAACTGTGATAGCATTGAGTTGTGAAATGGAATCAAACTGTGAGGTCTCTGCGGGCCTCCAAACAACCTCTCTATTGCTTAGTGTGCAGTCATTTCAGTCTTTACATGCTAGTGTCCTTTTGTCCCCAGTAAAATAAATAGCTCTGCGGCTCTGGGGTTATGCAATAACAGTGATACAGGCGAACACTACATGATACCAGACGCGATGCGCTGCATGTTGCCTTACGAAGGATGAGACGTATGAATCATATTCACCATGAAAAGGTCATTGTTTCAGAGCGCTTTTGCTCAGCTACCTTCAGCAGGAGCTGCCTCGGGTGTCAAGTCTCAGATAGATAAGTCAGAAGTGACCTTAAAGCAAAAGAGGGGGGGGGGGGAGTATCTGTCTGTCCCCTAGACAAGGTGGGTGTGGAGGAGACACAGTCACATGCAGAACGCGTTCCCATTACAGTGGCTATGAGAGAAGAAACAGAGAGCTGAGCAAGAGAGGAATGGAGGAATTACTGTGACTTTTTTGTCTGTGTTTGTTGTCTCTTTCTCCTTTTGAGCACGTGCACGTGTGCAAGTGTGTGCTCGCTGCATCCTGTTACTCACTTGTGCCTCCTGGTGGTAGTGGACCCCCAATCTTTGCCCTGTGTTCTGCCTGAGGAGGAAATTGCTTTCTATTTATAATGAGCTGCTGCATTTAACCAAGCCTTACTAACAAGACTAGCAGACCCATGCCATTAAGGCCTCTGTGACTTTGCAGTATTGCAGTGTTCCAAGTCACAGCAGCGCTACAGCACCTAAGCATTGTGTAGACAGTGTAGCATAAGCAAACAAGAAGGAACAGATATAGTATTCTACCTTTCAGTTGTTAAACGTTTAAAACATTTCAGCCTTCAACCAAGATCAATCGTTAAGATCACTCTCTCTCCTTGCAATATCTTTTTACTACACTACCTAATGACACATGAACAGCAGAGTCTGCTCTCTGTTCTCCAAACCCATCCACAAGGCCTAGAGGTCAGCTTGTCTGTATACAGTTTGCCCACGGTGACTGCAGGGTTTTTGTGCCTCTGTGTGTTGGAAGATAAACCCTATGCTGGTGTGTCACAGAGCAAAAATCTGCATGGATTTGCAGCCTTGTGACGAGCACCGGTCCTCTCAGCGCCCTACCTCAGGTTTCATATCAATGCTCAGTCCACCTAAGCGCCTGCAGAGCAGAGCGGTGTGAAATGGCACTGTGCTCTACAGCCTTACCTGCTGGCTGCTACAGCAAACTAGCTCAGCGTTTTTCTCTCTCACACTCCTCCTGTGACTACAGTGTGAGCACTGTACAACAACTGAGGCCAAGCTGGTACACCTGCCCTACAAAGTACTCTATTGTTCAACCTCTGCTGAAAAGGGAAAGATTGCATTGTTCTTCATCTGGTATCTGAGTTTACTGTTGCCACAGCAGAATTAAACCCAAGCCCTATGCAAGCTATGTAAAGCTCTAGCAATGAACAAGGATCAGAATAATAAGGGGATGTCAAAAAAACAGTGTGGTAAACAAAGACACAGAGGAGGATGCTGTAAATTTTAAGAGGCTGAATCCCTGTACATTACGTTTTTGTGGTGACTATGTGGATTACTGAGAAGAGTCCAAAATGTGATACATAATTTCATGTCTAATCATCAGCATGTCCTCTCATCTATCATAATAGATCTGGTTCATGAAGCATGTAAGCCGCCTAGATGATGCTATTCAATTCTCCTGGCCCATCCAACAGGGCAGTGTGCACACAATGTAGCATTTCTGGTTAAGTCTTGTTGGGTGCATTCATAAATCCAGTCTGACACTGTTTATAAGAGAGCTATTCTAGTTCCATTAGAACAGAGTGGGAAATATTATAGAGCGATGTCTGAACAGGTTCAGACAGCAGACATAATGAAGGGATGATTAAAAAGTGTCAAATTATCAGTCATGTGTTTACACTGACAACTGGTTTGCATATAAAGGCTGAGATGAGATGTGGAGCGAGAGTTATTTTCACTGTGTGGAGTGGAAGGTAGCTTCCTAGCAAGCTTGGCCATTTAGCTTGATGCCATTTGGGCGTTATTATTACAGTCAATATTGAACTGCCCCCCCACCCCTCCCCCTCAGCCAGGCGTGTGCGTGAGAGGGTGAGGCTCTGTATATATGAACGTAATTTCTTACAATGTTCTGAATTTATTAACCATGGCAGTCTGGTGCCAGAACGCTTGAAGTGCCAATTTCTAAAAGTGCCTTGGCGATACACGCCAAGGTGTGGGTATGAAAAAAAGCAATGTCAAACTATGTGCACCCGTCAACAATATGCACATGGTCCATTAGCGGTCTGAGGCTGGGCACACATTAGGGAGTGGCATCTGTCACTCGCTACTCATTAACAGCCGTTTAGATAAATTCCCATCTAAAACACCCCACAGTCCATGGTGACACAGCAGGGCCATCAGGCTGCTAGTTGGGGTTATATGCATGCTGCTGAGTGTCAGTGAGGTTGAATTTCGCTATAACTCATAATATTAAAGCAAACATAACAAAAAAAACCCATTTACGTTCTTTAGTAAAACATCTGATTGACACATTACAAGAGGAACATTTTACTAGATTCTAGTTTCACATTTTGCACTGCACCAGTGCACATTTTGTTCCAGTTGTCATTGAGTTAGATCTACTGTAACCTAAATTGAGATTGTTAGAAAAATCCAACTCTTTGAAACTTCGCTTCCAAACTGAAGCTGACAACATAGATGATACTGTATCAGGCACTATATTGTCCCAGATGACCTACTTTCCTTCAATGCACCACCACTGTGCAAACAAACACCCTGAGGTCACCCTGCAGGAGGTCAAACTGGGAGGCATTACACCGCACTTCTCTAAAGTAGACCAGAGAAAACTCTGGCTAAGACCAAAGCTCTAGCTTATCTTGTACACTCGGTTCAGCAGGGTAATGAACAGAGGAACACTCCCACCGCTCTTTAACGGCAGGCTGGTAACCTTTCTCTAACATCTTCCTGCTCTCAGACAGAGCTGCTGAGAATATACAGATGTCTGCAGACATATGAGCTATTCATGAATCATTGAACACTACAGCTAAATTCTGCTCATGTAAGAAGAACCAAATTCTGTGTGTTGTCTGGCTTTTGGAGAGTGCACTCATCCTCAGCTGGGGAACAATGCTTACAACACTACATCACCCATAATTCATCACACAGACATAAATGCACAAGGTGCACAGAGTGGTGCAGTGACGAGAAATTCTAAAAATAGAAAGCTGAATAAAAGCTCTGTACAGGAAAACTATGACATGATAAAGCACCGATGAGGATAGTTGTCAAAATGTTTCTCTGTGTAGGCACAGCGAAAAGCTCAAATCTGCATGATGAAGCAATACACTGAAGACACTGTCTGTATGCAACACCTTATTGCTTGCCAAACACATAACTGTAACTATATAACTTTTACCTATACCTTTAGCTATACCATAGCTAACATGATATACAATCAAACGTGTGACAGCCACAGAGCAGGTTCCACCAATAACATTTTTATCGACAGACAACACCACTTATAATGTATCTTGAAGCTGTAGAATATTGCTAATTAGCAGCTGAGATGAAAATAGTAAGAAAACAAGAAGAGAATGACCAACACTGCAGCAGATAATCCTTAATTTCTTTTTGCTTGTCACAAACAAGAATGTATCCATTTATTTTGAGACAAAACCTTAATCCAAGCCAGACAGTGTGACCCCAATGAGTCCACATGAAAACTGCTTCATCACTATGCAGAGCAATGCCAGTCAGTCTTTTATGGCAACTAGTGGG